>NW_015505986.1:112531-121351 GCF_001515645.1 Sinocyclocheilus grahami | reverse complement strand
CTGGACCAATCAAACACACAATATATATTTTGTTAGCTATATTTAACAAATACTCTGTAACACCCCTCAGTTAACAAGCCATATGAGGACCTATGGACCTTTCCCCCGAAATGCGTAACACCCGAGGATGTCTGCAACGACACCAGGCCTCCCCCTGGTCCCCAAGGCTGTAAATCTGCTGAATATGCAAATGTTTCCATAACTTCATTCTCCTTTTTACTGCCTAAACTTTAACTCCTTTTACTATACCAACTGTATGCATGTGTGTGTAAGAGATTAAGAGGTCTGTAGGAATCTCTGAAAGTCTGTTCTTTGTCTCCTAGGTGGGGGGAAAAGTCAATCCGAAGAGCTTGTGATCACTATCACATGTTTCCACTTGCCCCCAAAATTGACAATCTCCTTGAAATTGTCAATAAGTGTTATTTTGTTTTAATGTTGAAAGCTGTTCTGTGAAAGAGTTTGTTAGCCTTGCTTCAGACTGGCTAGGGTCTGATTTATGACATCCTGTCGTCTTGGACCTCTGTGAAATTTGGACTCCTCGTGCCTCAACCATGTTTTGACCAAATCTTAGATTGTCTGATTCGGTCTGATATCCTACATCAGAATTGACAGACAGTTGACCCTGAGAGGTCAAGTAAATATCTACAGCGGATCTAAATATTTATAATTAATTATAACTAGTTATGATTAATTATTCATATTTCCCCATGAGCTGATTCGCTACATTTAATATATAAACATAACATATGTTTCTGAAATACTGTATATACATGCATGTGTGTGTATTTATAATAAATATACACAGTACACACACATATATTATGCAAACAAAAACTTTTATTTTGGATGCGATTAATCGCGATTAATTGTTTGACAGCACTAGTTATTTTATGTGCTATATGTGCAGCAGCAGTTTGTCTCAAATACTCCCAGCACGTATCACCGTATGAATTGGCAGTAGCGAATTCCTGTACTTGCTTGCAGCAGCAGCAGCAATAATCTACAGCATAGCAGATCTATTCAGCCAAGACCAAATACACTGACATTGTGATATCCATTACCATGCTAAAATCTTCAGAGAGTTGTCATGATAGAAATCAAAATATAGGCAAATATGGAAAATATAATTAAATAAAACGTTGTTTTCAGTGGAAACTGGCATTAACTTTAAGGAAAAGTTAATTGCACCAAATAAATAGTGCTGATTTTTGTAAATATATATATGTGCAATATATAATGAGCCTAATTTACATAAAAAGGTGGTTTGTTTGCGCTGAAAACTTGGTGTAAATACTAACAGCATTATACACTTGATAGACTATCCTTTTTAACAACAATGAACAAAAGAAAACAATTTGCCAAAAACAAAGTCAAGGATTCAGATAGTTGCAGAAAGTACATTTAATTATCTTGCTTCTCAAGTAAACATATTTTGTTTTAAGCATGTTTAGATATTTTTACTGGGAAACAAGACGTACCGGTATGAAAGATTGTGCAACTATTTTGGCTCCTCAGTGGTTTCCTTTTCTGTATAGTGGATGTAGATCATTAAAATTGGACACCAGTGGGCATTAGAAGCTGATATGAGGTGTGCATTGTGTGTGAGAGCTGATGGCAGTGGTGAGGCTTTATCAGAGAAATGAGCAGATGTGAGGGCTGTCCGTGTATTGATCTACTCCTCTAAAAGAGGTTTGTTGCTGGCTTCTAAAATCCTTCTGTAATAAGAGGGGAGCAGGGGAAAGGAAGAGCATGGACTGAGATGGAAGGTAGAGAGCACTGCAATAATACAGATTGAGAAGAAAAGAAAATTACAAAAAAAATGGTTTTAAAAAATAATTCTTAGATCAATTAATTAACATTGAAAATATAACCAAATATGTACTTAATTACTGTTGGTTGCTTTGTTTGGTATACTCAGCTATTAAGAATTTGTATCAAATTCAGTTTTATTACAATATATTATAATTTTCTTAAAAACAAGCATAGCAGGTTGGATTAATGCATATTTTATTTAAAATAAAATCCAACTGCATAAACTGTTAATTATAATGACCAATCAAGCAGGCATTACAATGATGAGATCAATTATTCCAAGTAATAAAGGTAAAAATGGTTTTGTGGTCCCATTCGTCCTCTTCCCAGCATGCACTGGGACATGCGTAATTAATGAGTTTGCTTTATTTAAAACATTTTACCTTTTTTTTTAAAACTGCTGTTGATTTTGTTTTCACATTTAGTAACATTGGCCTATTATTTTGTGAAGTCAATCTAAATTGGCAGTTGTTAGACTGAAAGTAGATTTGTTGTGTTAACTTGACATTTTAAGTTTAGTATTTATTTAAATTAATTAAGTGAACTAAAAAGCCTTCACTTTGAAGTCCTCTAAAAACCTATTTTTAAAATGAGGAGGAGAACATGATAGAATCAAGGACTAGAGAATCAAGAGTAGAAGAGCAGTGGCATCAAGGACTCATGCATACAAGCGTTACATTTACAGTGTTGCTCTGCCTGAAGGCACAGGCCTCCCCGCTGCCCAGCACAGCTTGTAGATCAATTAAACAGTGCTCTGCTCCCATTCATCCCCACACTAGAGTGACAGTACCAAGCTCTTCTATGGGCTTCTCTCTTTCTCTCCGCAGGATTCTCAGGGCAGGGAACAGCCCCATAATTCTGCAAACACTGTTTAATCCTGCTTACACATCTGCAGGATGCCAGGCCTCCTGTGTACAGCTAGATTCACCACAGGGCAAAACATTTGCATCAAATCAAACACGCATATGCCCAAGCAACCGTTTAAGACTGTAACAAGTAACCAGCGATGCACAGGCATTTTTCACTTTTAGCTGGTTAAAATATTAGACAATCTTTTTAACATCTTAGCTAAAACGTTCCAAAGAAATACTGCATGTGTGGGACAGCCGAATGTACGAGATCAGTGTTTTCCAACTTTTTATCTGTACTACTACAGCCCCATTAGTATGGCATCACTTCAGCAAAACCAAACTTATAATGAGCATTATCACTAATATTATTGATGTCATTTTTAAACCAAAACTGAACCAAAGTATCAGTATCTACTTTTCGAAAGTTTGGGGTCAGTAAGTTTTTTTTTAGTTTTTTTTTTTGGTAAATATAATTATTTTATTCAGCAAGGATGCATTAAATTGATCAAAAGTGACTGTAACGAATTTTACATGGTTACAATCTATTTCAAATAAATGAATAAATAAATAAATAAATCACAACTGTTTTCAACATTGAACATAATAAGAAATGTTTCTAGAGCAGCAAATCAGCATATTAGAATGATTTCTGAAGGATCGTGTGATCCATATGATTCCATATGATCAAGCACTTATTAAAAATTTACAAATGATTTTAACAGATGTTATGCCCCATAATTCTGCAAACACTGTTTAATCCTGCTTACACATCTGCAGGATGCCAGGCCTCCTGTGTACAGCTAGATTCACCACAGGGCAAAACATTTGCATCAAATCAAACACGCATATGCCCAAGCAACCGTTTAAGACTGTAACAAGTAACCAGCGATGCACAGGCATTTTTCACTTTTAGCTGGTTAAAATATTAGACAATCTTTTTAACATCTTAGCTAAAACGTTCCAAAGAAATACTGCATGTGTGGGACAGCCGAATGTACGAGATCAGTGTTTTCCAACTTTTTATCTGTACTACTACAGCCCCATTAGTATGGCATCACTTCAGCAAAACCAAACTTATAATGAGCATTATCACTAATATTATTGATGTCATTTTTAAACCAAAACTGAACCAAAGTATCAGTATCTACTTTTCGAAAGTTTGGGGTCAGTAAGTTTTTTTTTAGTTTTTTTTTTTGGTAAATATAATTATTTTATTCAGCAAGGATGCATTAAATTGATCAAAAGTGACTGTAACGAATTTTACATGGTTACAATCTATTTCAAATAAATGAATAAATAAATAAATAAATCACAACTGTTTTCAACATTGAACATAATAAGAAATGTTTCTAGAGCAGCAAATCAGCATATTAGAATGATTTCTGAAGGATCGTGTGATCCATATGATTCCATATGATCAAGCACTTATTAAAAATTTACAAATGATTTTAACAGATGTTATAAAATGATTAAAAGCTTGTGTTAATGCACAACACTTTTGCTGCTACTGAGGTGTGATCCGGGTAGGGTTAGGGCCAGGTTTGGTGGTATGGGTAGGTTTAAAGGTTGGTTAAAGGGTAAAGAGTGTACAGGGGTCAATTTGATTATAAGGGAACATGGTTCAATCTGTTTATATTATATTGTTTTGATATAAGTAATTTCTTTAAAAAAATTATTTGTTTTCTCCTGTTTATTTTTGATTCAAGGAATATCCTGTTTAATGATATACTGAAGAGTAGTATAATAATGTGAGTGTTCAGGCTTCTTTTTTTTTGCACCAAAATTACAATGTTATGTCTTTAGCAAGCATTTAGCTAAACTTAATCAGCCACTTTTTACACAAACCTTGTTACATTAGCTAAAAGTCCAATGCCCATAAAGATACTAAATGATTAGTGATCGTTTATAAACATTTATAAATTATGAATAGTTTCAACTTTAGATTGGCTAACATGCATTGACATGCAAAAACATGAACAAGTGAATAATAAATGATAAGTAAAGATGTGTGAATAGGTTAAATTCAGGTCTTTTGGGACACTTTTTGCCATTGAGATGACTGCTCATTAAGGTATTAATGATTAGTAAACATTTATACACATTTGCAAATGGTTTCCACTTTAGATTGGGTACTGCAAAAACATGAACAAATAATTAATAGATTATTTGTTAAGATGTGTAAATAGAAGTCTACACAACAAAGACCAATAAATGAAGATCAAATGAACTGAAAGTTTACTGACAGTTGTAAGCATTTCAATTTACATTAAATAATCATATGTTAATCATTAGGTAATGTTTAGTAAGTTCATTAGTAAAAATTAACAAGAACATTATCTCATATTTCTAGTATATTAAGTAATGATCTGTTAAGCAATATATAATGTTTGTTAATGATTTAAAAATGAAAGTTATTATAAAGTGTTACCGTATTTTTTATGAAATAAATGCCTCCAAAAATCTTACTGACCCTAAACTTTTGAACAGTTGTAAAAAGTCTCAAGTGGGTTTCATCTACACAAATGTATAAAACTTAAACATGTTATTTTGTTTTATTTCTGTAACAAAACTGTAGAAATCACTATATCCCTCAATTCCACCATACCACAGCGTAACAAACCCATTGTCTTTACAAAAAAATGGCAATAAAATGATCACAATAATGAAGAAATGACTTTCAATAAACTAAAAGTTTTCTTGGTCATACTACGTTCAATATTTTATTATTATCCTTACTTGAAACTCTATATGGAAAATGTATTATTATCTATTGTTAAGTATCTTTATTGTATCATAACAATCAAGTAAAATGAAAAAAAGTATGCAATTCATCTACTGGCCGCTAGAGGCTGGCTCCAAACGGGAGTCAGTCCCATAGACTCCCCATGTTAAAATACCTGCAGAAACTTTACTGCAGAAAAAAATATGTTTACAGCCTGGTACAAAAAGTGGTTTTGGTCTATATAGCTAATTTTGCCCTTCATGACAATTGTGAGGGGGGTGCATTTCTTTTTAACTCATCCGTTTAAATTATATTAAGCCTTAAAGTTCTGCATAATTAAGTGCGTGGCCACTTGAGTGACAGGTGGATTGCTGCTGCTGTCACCACTGTCGAGCTAGGTGGGCGTGGTTTCAGCAGCCAGCTCCCGCCTCTTTGCCCATTTTCGATTATCCGGGAGTGACGCGCTGTCAAGATGGCAACGGCTGGCTCCGCCTACTTTAGTCTTCAAAAACGCACTTCGGAAACCTATATGGGTGACGTCACTGATACTACGTCCATGTTTTTATACAGTCTATGATTTAAACACTGCTTTTATAATGTGCATGATAGAGGGTTCATTTATTCATCCATCCATCCTCCTCCACTTATCCGGTTCCGGGCTGCGATGGCAGCAGGCTAAGTAAGCCTCACCCACCCAGCTCCTCCTGGGCCCTCCATTAATTAATATATAGGAGAATAAATATAAAACATTGAAAAAAATGCAAGTCTTAATTTCTGTTTAGCTAAATATTTCCATGTACCCCCTGGGACAGACATACCACTGGTTGGGAATGACTGTGTTAGACTAATGTTTACTGATCATATTCACATGAGGATGCTTCATTCTGGTTTGAATGATTCACACAGTTTGAGGCGTTTAGATTAAACTAAGACAGAAAGCCTGTTTTACAAGTCTGTGGATAGATTTGGGTGTTCAGGAACCGCTGACCTGACAGGAAAAGATGAAATATTGCGCTCTCAGCTTTGTTTGAGCCAGATACTCCTGGGAAGAGAGATCTCCATCTAACTTGCTCCCAATTACATCTTCATGCTTGTGGCAGTGAAAAAAAAACAAAGCTCTCAAGCAAACACTATGCAGTAAGAAAGATTAGACTGATTCTTACTTCATATACCACAGATGTTTGAAATGGACACGAGGTAAGGGGCGAAAGGCAAATGTTTGACATGCCGGGCAAATGTCGCTGTGTTTTTAACCCCGAGTGGAAAGAGAGAGAGACCCGCGAGAGACCACCGCCACAGATGGTATCCAGCGGCCTGCAAAATGTCAATGGGTTTTAACCTCGTTTGACAAAAGCAGAGCATATCCTCCCAGAGTATGATCCTTCAGTAAATGTCAGGGAGGCATTTCAGCATCTCTCACTGTCCCTAGAGACACAGCATACAATACACAGCAACAACACGGGCATGAGCAGCGACCGGCGCCAACCAGTGTAAACAGATTTAGTTGCCTTCAAATGTAAAAGGTGAAGAAGCCTGTAAAAATGCATCTAAGGTTTAGCTACGGCTTAGGGTCGGAGACGGGGGCATTTTTGTGTTATCTTATTGCATGTGGCATAAATGTGTATTTGATGGACTGTGATAATGGGGTCTAAAAATAACTGCTCCCATCTGTTCATCTATCAGCCTGCCTCATGGCAACACATATTAGACAGACCTTTGCTCCAAGAATCAAAATACTGTGCTGCTTAACTTAGGAAAAAGGGTATTTTAGTATTATTATTTCCTTTGTTTTATGAATGTCAGGAGCTCACGTCATCGCAGCTAAAATACCTGAGAAAATGCAGAAAGGTGGGAGGCAGTTGGTCAAAGGATGTCATGACCTGTGGTAATGGATCAGCATGTCAGACATATCAGACTACCTCTCGCTATCAGCAGATGTTAAATGCCTCAGCTGCAAACGTCTTTCTCCTTGTGTAAGGACATCAGTCTGTCTGAGATTGCTGCAGTGGGGCTCTCATATACTTTTAGCGTCTTGAGAAAAAGAAAATGAGCAGAGGATCATTTACATTCTCTGTCTAGCCCTTTGTTGGTTATGTTGAAGCCTTGTTGTTTGGGGTGTAATGGCTGAATCAGCGAGGGTATCAGTTAACACACACACACACACACACAAGGCTGGGATGTTGCAGCCACTGCTGAGATGGCATTGTATTTCAGAGAACGCTGTAAACAGCACTTTTCAGAACAGCACTCATAAGAGCAACACTGACCTCAGACAATATGGCAAAGCCAGAATGAAAAACTAGTTTACTTATATATTTATATATTATACATTTATGTATTTGGCAGATACTTTTATCTGAAGTGACTGACATTGCACAGGTAAACAGGTTTATAATTCATCAGTGCATGCATTCCCTGGGAATCGAACCCAAGACCTTGGTGCTCCATGCTCTAGATAAGGAGGATCATTCAGGAAATATGCAGTAGCAATCTCAAATATGAAAAGCAATCTCAAAATATTCTTAGCTCAAACAGTCTTGCATGTCACTTTTTATGTAGGAGAAATCTTGAAACAGCTTCCCATGCCTTTGTAACATCTCGTCTTGATTATTGTAACTCACTGTACTATGGTCTTGCAGGCTTCCATTTCTCGTCTTCAGTTGGTTCAAAACGCAGCCGCTAGACTGCTCAAAGCGAAGCAAAAATATGACCATATAACTAGTATTTCAGTGTCCCTTCACTGGCTCCCTGTCAAGTACAGGATTGCTTTTAAAATCGTATTATTTGTCTATAAAGCCCTCAATAATCTGCCATCTTAATACATAACTGATGTATTGCTTCCGTATACTCCTTCTGAAAACTTGAGATCTTGTGGCCTTGGCCTACTCATAGTTGCTAAAGTTAAACTTAAAGGGGTCATATGATGCTGCTAAAAAGAACATTATTTTGTGTATTTGGTGTAATGAAATGTGATTATGCGGTTTAAAGAAAAAAAACACATTATTTTCCACATACAGGTTTATACTGTACATTATTGTTTGTCCTCTATGCCGCGCCTTTTTGAAGATTTTTACAAAGCTCATCAGTCTGAAAAAGCGAGGTGTGCTGTGATTGGCCAGCTATCCAGTGCGTTGTGATTGGCCGAATACCTCAAGCGTGAGACGGAAATGTTACGCCCCTCACATACTGTTGATGCCGTGTCCCAGCCGGAGCGACGAGACAAAAACATTAAAACCCATTACAAACGAGGCATTTGTTGCATCCAGTGGGGACAATTACTGATTATAATGACTTATACTGTCTTTTTACGCATTGCGTTGCGCCACGTAAACATAAAACTCTGTCTGCGTTTGTGATCGGAGAAATGACAAACAACAAGCGCTACTCTACCGCCCAAAACTCGCGTTTGAATCATCAGTGGCAAATCATTTAAAT
>NW_015505986.1:106298-106801 GCF_001515645.1 Sinocyclocheilus grahami | reverse complement strand
TTTTGTGTATTTGGTGTAATATTATGCGGTTTTGCGGTTTAAAGAAAAAAAACACATTATTTTCCACATACAGGTTTATACTGTACATTATTGTTTGTCCTCGCCTTTTTGACTTTTTGAAGATTTTTACAAAGCTCATCAGTCTGAAAAAGCGAGGTGTGCTGTGATTGGCCAGCTATCCAGTGCGTTGTGATTGGCCGAATACCTCAAGCGTGAGACGGAAATGTTACGCCCCTCACATACTGTTGATGCCGTGTCCCAGCCGGAGCGACGAGACAAAAACATTAAAACCCATTACAAACGAGGCATTTGTTGCATCCAGTGGGGACAATTACTGATTATAATGACTTATACTGTCTTTTTACGCATTGCGTTGCGCCACGTAAACATAAAACTCTGTCTGCGTTTGTGATCGGAGAAATGACAAACAACAAGCGCTACTCTACCGCCCAAAACTCGCGTTTGAATCATCAGTGGCAAATCATTTAAATGAAAACGTACTT
>NW_015505986.1:56999-106150 GCF_001515645.1 Sinocyclocheilus grahami | reverse complement strand
GCTTTCACAACGAAAAACACAGCGGCCTAGCATGAGCGGAAGCCCCGGCTTAGCGTGAGCTGAGGCCGGGCTAGATAGAGTGAGCTGAAGTGGCGGGCTTGAGAGCGGCGCGGCCGGCGATTTCGATGAAGGAGCGTAGTAACCAAACAAAGTAGTTTCGCTTTTACAACGAAGCACACAGCGTCTTTACGACATTGCGGCAGAAACAACAATACTACAGCGAGAAAAAAAGTTACGCCTTCTTTCTTTGCGTGAACATTTCGGCGGCGTTATGCAAATCTTCCTACAGAGCAACGTAGGTATGTGGGGGCGTGTTAGAACGAGCCGTTTTAGGTAGGTGTGGCTGACTCTGAACTTTTATAAAGAATATCTCTTTGGATTTGAGACTTTAGTCTTTGCAACTTTACAGATCTTCTTTATGCACCAAGAGCTTGTAACACACCAAAGAGAAAGGAAAAATTGAAATCGCATCATATGACCCCTTTAAAATCATGGTGTTAGACTGGAGCTTTGCAATAGCTATACCTACCTTTATCAGACATGCCCCATCTATTAGTCATTTTTTATCTTATCTTAAGACATATTTATTCACCCTGGCTTTTAACAGTTCTTAGCATGTTATCCTGGGTTTCCTGTTATAATCTGTTGAATGCTTACTGCTCATTTTTGTTTGTCTGTTTATATTTATTTTATCCTTTTATTTAATTAATTGTGTTTCTTTTATTCTTTGTAAAGCACTTTGGTCAACCTCAGTTGTGTTTAAAAGGGCTCTACACTGATTTGATTGACTGATACCTTCATGTACACTTTGGATGCAATGTAAGTTGCTTTGGTGTCTGCCAAATGCATAAATATAAATGTACTGTGGCTAACAGTCTGGGGCTAGTTTCAGAGAAAGGGTTTAGGTTAAGCCAGGATTAGGCCTTAGTTAAATTAGGACAAGCTCAAACACACATTTTAGTATAGGACCATGCTTAAGTGTCTGTGAAATCAGAAATTAGTGTTCAAAGTACTTAATCTACGGTCATCTATCTAACCTCTACCAGGCTTTAGCAATGTTTGCTTAAAAAAAGGAAATAAAAATGTGCACAGTCCAAAGGAGAGAAAAAATAGCCTGTTAAATTATAACTTGACATTTATCAGCGATATTCACCAATAAAATGCATGGCTTGCTCCAGTATCAGCATTATTTTACTGCTTAAAACATTTCTATGCTGCTAAAATCACCAAATGGAAGTGCAACAAATTTAAAAAGATGAAAAGTAAAGTGAGATGAATGAAAATGTAAGTGTAACCTGGATGAGGACAGTGGAAGATCAATGATTCACGGTCATGCCGTCAGCACCAACTCACCCAAGAAAGCCTCCACCATTAGGATCTAAGCAAAATGTTCCCAACCAGGGCCCGTATTTATCAAGCTTTTCAAAGTGCCATTTTAGTCTTAAGTGCTGAGAATTCAGTAAATTTACTCCTACTTTCAAACTTAAGCATAAAAGCAAGTTATCACATTTCTTAAAACTAAGAATCACTCTTGCTCTCCCAGTTATTTAAGACAGCTCGAGAGGTCTCTCAAGTGGTTAGGAGTTGCCAGTAGGGGCTTGTGATGGCGCTGAGGAGACAGAGACGTGCGCAAACCTTTCAGGAGAGGAAGAATGTTCTTGAAATGTTTGACAACGAGCAGTTACTAAAACAGTTACATTTCCTCAGTTATTCAAACAGAAA
This sequence comes from Sinocyclocheilus grahami, assembly GCF_001515645.1. Lineage (NCBI taxonomy): Eukaryota > Metazoa > Chordata > Actinopteri > Cypriniformes > Cyprinidae > Sinocyclocheilus > Sinocyclocheilus grahami. Next base: position 104,428 of record NW_015505986.1, on the reverse strand, counting down.
CGAGCAAAGAATATTTTCATTACCATAGAACATCATAACTGACTTCAGTCTAGCGAGAGTAATATGCTCTTTAAAAACACTCCCGTTATAATCAGTGAAGCTACCTACACTGTATCATGAATAAATCTCTTACCCCTTATTTACACTGCACACATCTGTGGTGCGTTACAGCTCCGACACGGCCACCGGAGCTGATCACGGCTACTCACCACCCGCGCCGCAGAAAGTTTCTGAAGCGGCTCTCTGTATGTACTGCATCACTAAAGATAGGAGATTCTGTGTCAGCCGCGCCACAAGGATGCGCTGTTTTCTTTCAAATCACAGCGTAAATACACATAGAAAACATATCCTTGTGGCGCGGCTGACACAGCTTTTCATACTTTTCTGGACCTTGGCAGTGTAATTTACTTGGCAGTCTATGGGACAGTCACAAGCCTCCCGGTTTTCATCCAAAATATCTTAAATTGTGTTCCGAAGACGAACAAAGCTTCTATGGGTTTGGAATGACATGGGGGTAAGTGATTAATGACAAAATTTTCATTTTGGGGTGGAGTATCCCTTTAAGTCAGAAAAGAAAACAAGGAAAGGCAGATCAATGAATTGATCACTTGATTGACGGCTAGTTCCTAGTCATAAGATCAACTAGCAGCAGCTAACAGAATTAGAAAAATAATGACTGTTTTCAAATAGGTTTCTCTGTCATTGGTCAGTCAAACAAACAAACCCACCCAAAAAAACAGCACCAACGGTTGAGCCTGTTCTAATAGCTCCACATTGTTTACACTTCAGCAAAGTCCTATATAACCTCCAAATGGCTTACTTTTAATATACAGAGACTATTAGACTACCCTTCACAAGTTTAGGTAATTTTAATATTAAAATATCATAAAATTTTACAATATTATTGTTTTACTGTATTTCTGATAAATGCAGCCTTGTTAAGCATACAAGGCTTATTTTAAAAAAACTTTATATTTTTTTTCTTGATGAAGCAGAGTAACACAAATCAGAAAACACCACTCATTTAGTTGGTTTTATGAGGAGACAGAATTGGTGACCAAACTGCATGTTCCATCGTTTTCTGTGGCAGCACTGGAATGATAAACACATTAAGCATAGATTAATCTAATGCTCATCCTTTGCTAATCATTCTGTTGCATTAGTGCTAAAACACTTGCTGTATTCGTCTGGAATTTAGAAAGCGAGCAAGAAATATGAAAATCCATTTTATTCTGACTAAAATCCCTTGCACATCACATCAAAATGCACATCACATTATAATTATGAATGTTGAACCTAGAAGACAGCACAAGCAAAGGTGTAGTCCAGGACCGCAGTGGTCCCAAGAACAAACACAAGTTCAAACCAGTTCATTAGGGAACACTTCTGAGACCATATTTACTGTGTGCAGAACTGTAAGCTACTTACTACTTTTGTTTACACAGAGAAAAAACATGAAAGGAGATAATGGAAATACCTCAAAGTCATGAAAGGGGCATGGCCATTGTCTTTGATTTGGGCATTAGGGATGGAAAATTAATTGTTACACTTCACAAGAGCAATAAGCTGAACTCTCAAAGATAAAAGCTGAAGGTTTGTGGGGCTATTAATGTAAATATTAAAACCACAGTTCTGTGACCCTGATTAAAAGAGACAGAAAAGGCAGTGATACTCTTTCTGATGCTGAACAAAGATTGAGAACAGAGTTGTAAAATATACTGTAATTCCACATCCCCTGGCTCAGACATACTCATTAAAACACAATAAACAAATGTAAAAATACCCATTTAATCAAGGACAACTTTGTCACAGATGTATTATTCATCATTCACCAAGACAGAGAGGGAAAGAAATGCTTAAAAAGTTAATAAAGAACGTAGCAGCATAATATCAAGCACAAAAATAATCTGCATATCTTTTGAAAAGTCACATACAATGCAGTGTTGTTTTGAACAGTAATGAGAGCCAACTCTCAATCTACTTTCAGGCTGATTTAGAACTAGTCATAATTTAAAAAATGTCAATTAAATATGTGATATTATTCAGAATAGGCTTGCTCTAAAATGTCAGTCAGTTTGGCACACATAGCACACAGTTTTTTTCCCACTAGAAAAAAATATATAAAAAGTAACAAAGAACTATTATTAACTGAGTTTGACAAAGAAACACAGCAAGTGAACAACTGCAATGAAGAAAAACATTATTTCAGCAGGCATATAAATTAAATAAATGATTAAAAATGTTTTTAAATAGAGCTGTTGGTATGTAATCCAGTTAATGAAATCGTGTTGTGTATCTGTCTAAAACTTCCATCTCATGAAATCTTTCCAGAGGCTTATTTTGGAGGAGACCCCGTAACCATGCGGGACTGATGAAAACATTTATTGCTTTCTGAATCTGTGCTCTGCCTTGCAAGTCTCACAAAGCTTATCATATAGTACACAAATCCACAGAGAGATAATTAAAATATCTTCACAAGGAGGTGGCAGCCCTCACCTGACCCTGTCAAGAGCTGCATATCATTGCTTTTGACGTCTGTTCTCCCCCGTGCACAGATGCCGTTCAACTTGGGGGATATGCACAGTTGTGATGAGGTACAGTTGTGATGAGGTGGTCCGCAAAAAAAAAAAAAAAAGATCTTAAGAATCGTTTACTTACGTTTAAGGCAGACAGGTTAAGAGTCAACAGCATGATTCACACTTGCAACTAACTTAAAAAATTATAAACAAGGAATTAAAGACTTCTAAACAAGGACACATACTGATTTAAGACTTGATCAAGAGATATTAATTTGCAATAGGAGTCCTTCAGTATGTTTATGATACCTATGGACTATGCATAGGGCTCAGGGGAGAGCGGACCCACCAGCAAATAATTTTGGCCCCAGGTCAAATATTGTGTGTGTGTGTATATATATATATATATATATATAGTAGGTAGCCAACTAAAATGTCTATTACCACCACGTGTACTGTAATATTTATTTAAGACATCAAACCTGGACAGAAAGATCAAAAGGACACAAATAGAATCATTTACAGCGGATTGTGTTTTTTTCTGAAGGCACTCAGCTTCCCATCAAGAAAATGTGCTTTTCTAACGTGACAAAATGGCCCAATGAAGAATCCATAATTGTAGCCTGCTGCCATGATAATGTCCTATAAGCAGTTTCAGGTATAGCTTGCAAGCTGTGGTGAGAAAGTCACTAAGCAAAAGCCTTCGAGCCCTGCTTGATTAGGCATCGTTCCACTCCGTAATGCCTTTTAATGGAGTTTTTACATGGCTGTTCTGCATGCATATCAGAGGCGGCTATAAGATGGGAGTTACTTTAATGGCTCATCAGACCCACTCTGAGCCCCACTTGACCTGAGGAGCTACTGTGTATTAAAAGTAATTTGGTTTAATGATGCAAGAGACGTTGTCTTATTGGATTTCTTTCATCTGTCAAACCTGTGGTTTTGATGATATTGCATCTCTTTTACCACTGTATGGCTCTCGAACTTCAAAAGCCTTTCAAAGTCACCTGGCGTTAGTGAGTGCTTTTGTGATGATCAGATATGCACCAATCTTCAAGGGCAGGAATCTAAATTAAAAAGAGAAACACAGGAACGAAAAGTGCTGTGAATGAAATAGACAATACCCATCATTAAACAGATCATCAGTGTGATAACCAATATAAATCCAATGTATAAATCAGCAGGTTCTGCTTTGTTAATTAAGACATGCAGCAGGTATAAAAGAATGTCTAATTCAGTCATTGGAGTGTTAGGAAGCAGTGGTGTGCCACCTAATCTTGAGGGCTCCCTGTGAACCAGGATTAGGTAAAATTCACAACTGAATAATTAGCTCTCTTTCAATTCATGAGTGTAAATTTGAATTAAATTGTCACACCTCACAGGAAACTGAATAGAAATGAATCTATCTATCTATCTATCTATCTATCTATCTATCTATCTATCTATCTATCATCTCCTTCTTTCAAAAGGTTCTTCAAGCAATGCCATAGAAGAACCATTTTTGGTTCCATGAAGAACCATTCAGTCAAAGGTTCTTTAAAGAACCATCTCTTTCTTACCTTTTTATATTCTGAAGAACCTTCTTTCGCCACAAAGAACCTTTTGTGAAACAGAAAGGTTCTTCAGATGTTAAAGGTTCTTTCTGAAACCATTTAGACAAAAAGGTTCTTCTATGGCATCATGAAGCACCTTTATTTTTAAGAGTGTACCCTATATATCTATATCTATATCCATCCATCTATTGTTCCATCTAAGTCTGTCAACAAAGTTTTTACAATTTCTTTCCAATCCATAAGATCCATAAGATGGGCCCTCAAGTGGTGGCATCATGCACAAACATTTTAAACTAGGAAAGAAAAGTATCGCGAATGGAAGCAGACAGTGAAGACTTTTTGTTTTGTTTAGTTTTTTTCTTTATTAGTCATTTTCTGTGGTAAAATAATTTCCATTCATCATTTTAGGTTCCTTTTACTGTATAAAGTATAAATCTGGTGGGTTTTAGTCAGTACTAATCAGAACATTAAACTATAATGTACATAAGTCAGAAGCCACAGATTCTAGAATGAAACTCCTTTCAATAATATTTCTTTTGCACCACAGGAAAGCCATTTACCTATCAAAAAGCACTCCTACAGCATCTTTGCAATGTGAAGCTAATCAATATTCGACTATGAGATTACTGTTGAACGTGATTGAGAATCTGTGTAAATACATTTAGTCCGCCTCTGTGTGACATAAAAAAGTCTGTGTAAACACACAGCATATTTGCTGCTTAGATGCAGCTTCTATGCAGAGTACCGTAGAAATCGCTCTAGACAGGCCAATTTAACCGTAACATAATTGGCTCATAACGCCGTGAGGGGGTGCTCCATACGTCAGGGTTTGGCAGCAATGAAACAAGCACTAAAAAAGGACGAAGATCATCATGAGAGGGTGCACCCTATCGCCCCAGTGTAGATAATGACAAATTGCTACAAACAAGCCATTAGTCTTCAGAAGTTCAGAACAGAACCCTTTGTCAATGTATAGTATGAACAGATAAAGTCTTGACTCCAGACTTTAAAGAGCCAAGTGGGTATATGAAAAAAACTTCAGGTTCAAGCATTGCCACGCTGTCTGAGTGAGATGGAAGATACTGAATCAGTTCATCAGAGCCATTAAATAGTGCAGAGGAATAAGCCAAATCTGATCTTTATCTTAAGCGGATCTTTAGCGTGACGATAATATGGAAATTTCCCTTGGCAAAGACAAAAAGAGGGAGTAAGAATGTCACCTTCATGGTAACATGTGCTCAGATATTTGCCTCTGGAAGAAAAGCACAGTCTTGCTCCTCTGATCCAGAGGAAACGTAAGAGACATTGGGACGAAAGGAGGTGTTCAGACCTCCCGACACTGTAGTCAGTGCTGATTTAGAAGATCTATTAGGACCTGACAGACATGTAACTGCAAGTGCAGTCATTAATTTTCATTTAGTACCATGAATATACCCTCTTTGTTCATTTAATGATGAGAAATGATCCACTTTTTCAAGGATTCTGGTTAATTTGGTTGATTTAATATTGATATATTGTCACCATGGGCCACCCCCATGCCTTTGTGGGCATAAAGTCTATTTCCAATAGTTATCTACCTGACACACACAAAAGACCGCTTGAAAACCGATACTGAACTAATCCAATTACACAATTTCAAACAGACTGTCATTAGTTAAATGAAGATATTTGTGTTGTAATCTCTCCCGCCGCCTTTATGTTCTGCCATTTTGGAGCATTTGCAGCTTGCGGTAGTCCTCCAGTGAGACTTTATCTAATTCCCCGTGTTTGCGTACCAAAACACAAATCCTTGACCATATTTTATTGATTTGCTTTGAAAGCCATTCATCGTGGCAAAAAACAGCTAATGGGCACATCAACATAGACTAATGCAGTTATGCTCATTCTAGTGAGAATAATTACAGATTCTGTCATCTCTTGCCAACGGCACTGTTCAATGCAACCAAGCTAGCCTCCCTGTGGAGCCCCCCACATATGCAACAGTTATCTTAGCACACAGTCAAGTAAAACAGAGATACAGATTGCATATGTGAGAATTTATGCAATACAGAACAAATAATGCAGTTACTTGCATATGAAAATATACTCATCCGACATGAGAATAGCACTGTGATCCAGATGGATTTAGCATTGTTTTCTATAAATTATTGTTTCTTAGAGTCATATTTTAGCCTATAAAATCTTCACGCGCTGCAGATTTCTGCAGACCCCATCATTCACAAAGTTTCACAGATACCTTGCCCCCTGCATATTTGTTGCTTAAATAATTCATATATTATTTTCTATAATACTGTAATGCTTTCACCCCTGTTTAATGTATTTTACCATATTTAATTGCAAAATAGTAAATACTAAATATTTTTTCCCCACAGAAAATAAAAAATGTAAAGATTTCATGTGGACCTAAAGCTGTGGTCACACTAAACTTTGGCCATGCAGAATTGCAGACATTACAACGAATGACACGTCATCACATCATATGGCACCTTTTTTAAGAAAATTAATTCAACAAAAACAACAATAAAAAAAAAATGTAAGAATGATACAATCTACTCCACTTTCCTCCAAACACTACAAACCTGAAGCTTTAAAGTGTTTGCTCTTTCAGCTATTCTTCTAGTCATATGTCTTTTCATTAAACATATTAGCAGGTTGGAGTCGGAATGCAGCAAAATGTGAAACCTCTTTACATTAGCGTGTGTTTCAGGTCTCTTGCATTTGCATGCGTATGCAACACAACACAAATTCCCATCTTAAAAAGTGGATCAATGAAGTTCTCCCTGTAACAATTAGTCTGTGCTTATGTTATAATAATAAAAATAATGTTTATTTTATTTAGTGCCTTTCTACTAAATCAAGGACGCTCTACAAATATATAAAAATACAACAAAGTAGGTGGAAACAAATGTAAGTAATATAATATGACAATACACTAGAAAAAAAAATACAGTATACAGTGGTGTGAAAAAGTGTTGGCCCCCTTCTTGTTTTTTAAATTTTTTGCATATTTGTCACACTTAAAAGATTCAGATCATCAAACAAATTTTAATATTACACAAAGATAATGCAAGTAAATACAAAATGCAGTTTTTAAATGATTATTTATTTTATTAAGGGGAAAAAGCTGTTCAAACCTGCCTGGCCCTACGTGAAAAAGTCTAATCTAATAAATCTAATAACTGGTTGTGCCACGCTTTGCAGCAACAACTGCAATCAAGTGTTTGCGATAACTGGCAATGAGTCTTTCACATCGCTGTGGAAGAAATCTGGAAGGGGGCCAACACTTTTTCACACCACTGTATATAGCAATAAAGTATGCTAGAACTAAAAAGAAAAGAAAATAATACAGCAATACACACAAAATCGCAGATAAATAAACTCAAATCACTTATTGAAGAGTTTAATCTCGAAGTCAGCGATATTGGATATTCTTAGGAAGAAAATTCAATAATTTGGAGGTGGCAACACTGAATGCCCTGCCTCCAAATGTTGACCGTTTAAAGTGGGGTATAATAAGAGAACTCTACTGGAGGACCTAGGCGAGTGATCAGAGATATTGTGGAGCAAGGCAATGGAGAGCTTTGAAAGTGAAAAGGAGGATTTTATATAGAATATGATATCGATATGTAACAGGCAGCCAGTGCATACTCCTGAGGACAAGGATGAGAACCCTTGCAGCAGAATTTTGAATGTACTGGACTTATTCAGAAAATTATTAGGAAGACCAAAAAGAGCATTATTTACTGCAAGACTTGATGAGATGAATGCATGAACCAAGGTTTTAGCATCAGTGGAGCTATAAGCATACACTCTTAAAAATAAAGGTGCTTCAAAAGGTTCTTCAAGCGATGCCATAGAAGAATCATTTTTGGTTCCACAAAGAACCATTCAGTCAAAGGTTATTTAAAGAACCATTTCTTTCTTACCTTTTTATAATCTGAAGAACCTTTTTTCGCCACAAAGAACCTTTTGTGAAACAGAAAGGTTCTTCAGATGTTAAAGGTTTTTTATGGAACCATTTAAACAAAAAGGTTCTTCTATGGCATCGTGAAGCACCTTTATTTTTAAGAGTGTAGGACGCAGTCTAGCAATGTTGTGGAGATGAAGAAAGGACAGTTTGGTGAGAGAAGAAATGTGTAAAGTGATAGAAAGTGTGGAATTGAAGGTGACTCCTATATTGTGGACATTAAGAGCAGTTTCGACAAGTACAGCATCAATATCCAATGACAGATCACTGCAGGTTCTGATATTTATATTGACAAATAAAATTTATATTGACAAATATAAAATTTTACTATTTACAAACCAATTTCTATGACTTCTAGGTCCCTCTAATGTCTCTCTAAAATGTGTATCTATCTAAAATGCCTTATCTAGGTACACCCCACCCCCCACAACTCACAGTTTTACATCAACAAATCTGTGGCACCTGATTAATAGAGATTTCCGCTGGTCAAATAAATTAATTATGACTGACGGAGAACAGGATATTTCTAGGGAAAAAAGTGCACCACAAATAACAAATATTTCATTATTTACAGTATATAAAAAATTGTTTCCCATTAGGCCCTGCACTTACTGCCCCAGTAGTCTGTAATCTTGCTGCTTGTCTCAACCAGAGTAAAAGAGACATTTTAGAGGCTCTTTGCAGCAAAGTGGTAAGTAAATAGCAGCAGTGGGTGACAAGCAGTGGTCAGCAGATGAACTAGAAGTCAAGCAAGTCACTACAGTAGAAATCACAGAAATGAACAAATCATTCTCCCAGTCACAATAGACATCACCCTATTCCCTGTACATCTGAATTAAATCCAGCTCACATTTGTTCATGACAGGTCTCAACCCACTACCATTCAAAATATAGATATACATCAGTTTAAAAAAGAAATTCATCACTGTGGAAGTAAAAGCAGCTCTCATTTCATAAACACACAGCCGATTCACACAGATGTAGGTCAATGTGGAGATGAAGAAAGGACAGTTTGGTGAGAGAAGAAATGTGTAAAGTGATAGAAAGTGTGGAATTGAAGGTGACTCCTATATTGTGGACATTAAGAGCAGTTTCGACAAGTACAGCATCAATATCCAATGACAGATCACTGCAGGTTCTGATATTTATATTGACAAATAAAATTTATATTGACAAATATAAAATTTTACTATTTACAAACCAATTTCTATGACTTCTAGGTCCCTCTAATGTCTCTCTAAAATGTGTATCTATCTAAAATGCCTTATCTAGGTACACCCCACCCCCCACAACTCACAGTTTTACATCAACAAATCTGTGGCACCTGATTAATAGAGATTTCCGCTGGTCAAATAAATTAATTATGACTGACGGAGAACAGGATATTTCTAGGGAAAAAAGTGCACCACAAATAACAAATATTTCATTATTTACAGTATATAAAAAATTGTTTCCCATTAGGCCCTGCACTTACTGCCCCAGTAGTCTGTAATCTTGCTGCTTGTCTCAACCAGAGTAAAAGAGACATTTTAGAGGCTCTTTGCAGCAAAGTGGTAAGTAAATAGCAGCAGTGGGTGACAAGCAGTGGTCAGCAGATGAACTAGAAGTCAAGCAAGTCACTACAGTAGAAATCACAGAAATGAACAAATCATTCTCCCAGTCACAATAGACATCACCCTATTCCCTGTACATCTGAATTAAATCCAGCTCACATTTGTTCATGACAGGTCTCAACCCACTACCATTCAAAATATAGATCTACATCAGTTTAAAAAAGAAATTCATCACTGTGGAAGTAAAAGCAGCTCTCATTTCATAATTCACACAGATGTAGGTCAAACCGTAATACTGACTGTATAATAAATTGTGCTCTTAAATGAACAGCCGATTCACACAGATGTAGGTCAAACCGTAATACTGACTGTATAATAAATTGTGCTCTTAAATGTCAACAGCCCTTTGTTTATAGTGCACTACACTCTTAAAAATAAAGGTGCTTCACGATGCCATAGAAGAACCTTTTTGTCTAAATGGTTCCATAAAGAACCTTTAACATCTGAAGAACCTTTCTATTTGATAAAAGGTTCTTTATGGCGAAAAAAGGTTCTTCAGATTACAAAAAGGTAAGAAAGAGATGGTTCTTTAAAGAACCTTTGACTGAATGGTTCTTTGTGGAACCAAAAATGGTTCTTCTATGGCATCGCTTGAAGAACCTTTTGAAGCACCTTTATTTTTAAGAGTGTAAGACAAAAAAATTTCCTTCAGCGCACCATCAAATTGCCCAGAGGGGGACTCACATCCGCCTTTTCACATCTGAAGAGCGCTAGCATGTATGCTAGCAGCTGTCCTCTAAACAGCAGGGGCTGGAATAGCACAACCCAGGGCTAGAGTCATTAACTGAAGCACAGCAGTTAGCTAGGTCAGAGAGATGTGAAGGGCAAGGTCCTCATCCTAGAGAACCCCAGCATTGTGATGACTCCACACTTTCATGCAGTCAGTGGGTATAGGCACCCTATCAATGGCAGATGAAGCTAATACATTCACTGTAATATTTTAAAAGGCTTGATAAGTCCCACACTTAATGCACCGCTTGATTTCGCTGCCAAGCAGCCAAGGTTTATCCACACTGCAGATGTGGTTTCGCTGGTGGACTTAATAGCTTTAAGTGGCTTGGTATTATTCCCATTCAATGTGCTGACTAAGCCACGGGCAGAATTCCTCAACTGTTCCAGGATCCCCCCCTGAAGCAAAGCTTCTAATGTAATTAAAGGGTAAAAGCTTTTGAAAATAAATTCTACTCTGTCATGATTAAGAGTTAGCAAACCTGTTTACATTGAAATATTGTCTATGTTTAAAGGCAGCGGAAAGACAAAACACTCCCATTAACTCATCCTTAAGCAAACGGTCTATGTTTTCCATTTGAGGATCACTGCATGGGTGTCTAGGGAAAACAGAGCTAACAATCTCTCCATGACATCACCGAAAGCTATACAGACCTCGCTCATACAACCTCTCCTCAGAGACGACTTAAGCTCGCCGATCAATTGAAATAATGAATATGTATTTGTAGCAGATCAGTCACTGCCACTTGTACAGCTTGAATGAGAAAATTAAAAGTTGGTTGTGGGGGTGAAGGGTGGGGAACAAACAGGCGAAAATGGCTTACTTGGATGGCGTTCAAATAATGTTACTGGGGATACTAGAAGAAGACGCAGAGGCTGTTTTTTGGCAGCGGACTTAATACTGGTTATTAAGTCATGTTACACTATAAGGGGTGAATATTCATGGTACACACAAATTGTGAAACGTTTTAGAAGAAAATTTTTAACTTTTTTGTTCCTCAGTCAATTAATTATAAAGAGTTACAATTAATATTTCTCTTGACTTGTCTGCAACCTTGATTTACATTTTTCAATAAGCTATAGTTGCAAAGTATTCTGCAACTACTCTAAGACCCATGTGATGTTACCTTAGAATTTGAAAAGAACTAAAATGCAGCATAGTTAAGTTATTTTTTGGAATAGCATTTGTGTCAACACATGAGCACAACTTTGATGCACTATGTATGTAAGAAGTTCACTAAGTTTTGCGTTGTATGGAAAGTATATTGTCCTGTTACCCAGCTACCCATATAAATGAACAGTGGGTGAAAACCAGTTGGATGGTTCTCTCAATAAATGATAAGCTGTAGGAAACATAAACTGGGTTGAGAAAGTGGATTTTCTCTATTCTTTCTCGGGGCTGAGTGAAAACTCATTCCTGAAATCCTTCAGGGACATTTCGAGCATGAGATATGCAATATCAATAGCCCTCATCTCTTAACTGAGAGCAATAAACCTCTTCCCATTATTGCCGTGTCAGCAAAAAAATCCAGGGAGAGACTCATTATGAAGTATTTATATGTATGACATTATTATTATTTCATTCATGGCATTAATATCCTTTGTGATTTTCCCCAGCAGCTTGCTTTTTTCAGATAACCACCCAAAATGGCAGCAATAATATCCCGCATTTCTCTTGACTTGTCTGCAACCTTGATTTACATTTTTCAATAAGCTATAGTTGCAAAGTATTCTGCAACTACTCTAAGACCCATGTGATGTTACCTTAGAATTTGAAAAGAACTAAAATGCAGCATAGTTAAGTTATTTTTTGGAATAGCATTTGTGTCAACACATGAGCACAACTTTGATGCACTATGTATGTAAGAAGTTCACTAAGTTTTGCTTTGTATGGAAAGTATATTGTCCTGTTACCCAGCTACCCATATAAATGAACAGTGGGTGAAAACCAGTTGGATGGTTCTCTCAATAAATGATAAGCTGTAGGAAACATAAACTGGGTTGAGAAAGTGGATTTTCTCTATTCTTTCTCGGGGCTGAGTGAAAACTCATTCCTGAAATCCTTCAGGGACATTTCGAGCATGAGATATGCAATATCAATAGCCCTCATCTCTTAACTGAGAGCAATAAACCTCTTCCCATTATTGCCGTGTCAGCAAAAAAATCCAGGGAGAGACTCATTATGAAGTATTTATATGTATGACATTATTATTATTTCATTCATGGCATTAATATCCTTTGTGATTTTCCCCAGCAGCTTGCTTTTTTCAGATAACCACCCAAAATGGCAGCAATAATATCCCGCAACTGGCTGAATCAAGACATTTTTGCACATAAAATTGTTCCATAAATGAAATTAAAACTTGCCAGGGGTTTGTAGATGAAGAATCTCTCCTAGCACATTTCTCGAAACAAGTAAAAGGTGACAAAATGAATGACATATGAAACTCTGATTCAGGCTCACAGTAATGTCTTCTCGCACACAAAATAACACACAAAAACACATCTGGGCACACACAGATAACACAGCTCATCCTAGTAATGAACCAAATCAGAGAGAGGAGGAGGCTACTAATTAATTTGCAGAATTGTTCTCTAGAGACGCTCACAATACTTAAACTTACATGACATACAAATCTGCATCTGTCATATATCATTGAAAAGCATGCGTTAACACTTATATATCAAAATATAATCATGTTAAACCTTTTAATAGTTAGAATAGTTTTATATATATATGTTAAAGTGGCAAAAGGTTGACTGAAAGCGACAAGAACCATTCAGACATTCATTAGCAATCGCACAATACAAAAGGTCAATTCATTAAGATTGAGCCATTTGTGTACAATCTTGATTTGAAAGCTCTCAAAAAAAGAATGTTATTAACATTATCTCACATTGTAATGGGCTCAAACCTCAATTAGAGTCATCACTAATGCACCACCGGGATTCCAGTCAAAATGAATCATCTCTTCTTAACCAGGTAAGCACTGAGAAGTCAAGTACTATGAAAGCCCATTTCCACCACATAAGAAAAAAAAATCAAGGTTAAATAAATTATAATTACATGAAATTATGAGATTAAGAAATTAGAATTTTTAATTTTTCACATAAAAAATTTATCTCATAATTAGCATCTCATAATTTCGACCTTTTATCTCATAATTATCACTTAGCATCTCATTAAGACTTTTAATGTCTTAATTATTTACCAAGCATGATTTTATTTCTTTCGTTGAAGAAAATACAGACCTGGAGGGAGACCAGTAACAATGTGCTGTTCTCCACCAGGGACTAAATGCAAATGTTTTGACAAGCATGAATTTTAAAACCTACACACTTATTGGCACATTTATACAGTTACTGACACACGGACAAATCTTTTAGGAGTTGAGTGACTCATCTCTTCCTCACACTTAATAAACTGTTTTGCAGGTTTAGTGGACTACATGAGATGTTCTCCTTGAGAACTGCATTTTTGTTGCTGATGAAATAAAAAGCAGAAGTTTAAGATTAAAACTAGATTTAAAAGATCAATTCATACATCAAATCATTTTATTTCTGACGGCTGGGCAAAATAAAGGGGCTTGAATATCTAAGCAGGGCGTCAAAACTGCAAATTAGGTGTCTGTCAAATTAATGCACAGGGATGATAAAGTTGTACGTTTAACGTTAGCTGTTTTAAAATAATAGTTCGCCCTACAAGGAAAATTCTGTCATTATTTACTCACCCTCAGGTCATTCCAAACGCGTATGATTTTCTTACTTCGATAAAACACAAACATTTGAAGAATGTCTCAGCTGCTGTTGTGCATACAATGAATATCAGTAACGTTACTTTAAAATTAAAAAAAGTACATGAATCCATTTAATCCATGTTTTCTTTAGCGATACGTTCGCTCTATATCATGAACATTTAAATGATTATTCACTATCAACTATCAACATTATCAATAGCGCTACTTCAGGAACTTCAAACCTTATTAGTTTATGTGTGTCACGTGACGACAGGAACAAAAATGAGGTTGAATATTACTGACGTAATATCACAATACATTAAATGATAGTAAAATAATATCATTAAATGTGGTATATTATTCAATGGTGTGTTTTAAGAACATATAAAATGCTACTTGTGAAATTAGATTTTGTGACAAAAAATGTAAAGAGTGTAAGGGAAACAGGTCAATTTAGCTCAAAGGGAATCATTTAAGATTTTAAAGGGAACTCCACCATTAAGGCTAGGGTCTGATTTATGACATCCTGTTGTCTTGGGCCTCTGTGGAATTTTTGTGACTCCTCGTGCCTCAACTCGGTTTTGACCAAATCTTAGATTGTCTGATTCGGTCTGATATCCTACAAGAGTATAAAAAGCGCTTAATGTTATGTCCAAGCCGTAGTGAGTCTGTTATCTGTGCACGCTTTATTTTTACCACAAAAAAAAAGTGCCCTTTAATCAAAACATTAACATGCCTCCCATAAATCCATGGACCTGATTATAAGATTAATCAACAAGACAACATTTAGCCATGTTTGATTATATCATAATTACTTACTAACCAACTGAGGCATTTTAAGGTGATATGAACTTAATCAAGACATTCTAAGCAGTACCTCCTGTGAAGGAAGCCCTTGCTACACAGCAGATGGTAAATACATGCATGACTTCACAGAAAATCTCCTGAACCCTAATGAATTTTAGCCTCAGATGATCTTAGCAAAAATGTAATTCCACCACTGACCCAAAAGCAGCCAGATCATCTACATCTGTTCGCTGTCCAGTCAGTTCCTCCCCCTTCATCATCATCAACACACCATCAGTGTTAAGAAGACTCTTGACTAATCACACACACACAAAAAACATTTAATCTTAAAATACACTGTTTGTACATTATGTCCAATTTGTGATTATGAAGATGTGATTTGAGATAGTAACAGCCTGTAGTCACAATTATTTTGCAGTGGAGAATGCATCATCGAAACCATAATTATTGAGAAGAGGAGGCAAGGCAAGCCTCTCAAAAGCACTCAGCGAGCACATTTATATGGAGATAAAACATCACCCCTGACATTCCTGAAAAGGGACTTTCACATTACTGCTATACTGAGTTCAGCCCATCACCTTGAACTGTGAACAACGCAGTCTCTTTCAGGCAGCACTTGCAATCTGATGCCAATATTGAGAGTCTGCCTCATGAAGAAGCAATTGAAATTCAGTTTAAACCACATGTCCAAAACAAGTCAAGCTGAGGAAGAACTTTGTTATGAAGGGTTTTCTTTACCCCCACAGTGCAACATGTAGATTAGTTGATTTGGTTCTTGGTTCCCAAGTAAAATCACAGCCTGCAGCATTAATAAAAAATGTAGTTAATTTGTGTAGGTGTGGATATAATTGTAAATGTGGCTCATTCAATCAGAATTTGGAGTTGGAACCTTTTGGAACCTGGAGTTGGAACCTATCCATTTATAATGTTAGTCTTTTGTTTTTGACTCATGATATATAACGTAAGATTTACTGTTATTTTACCACAAAATTATTGATTTTTCTTTTTATGCCAAAAATCATTATCAAGTAAATCAAGTAAAGATCATGTTCCATGAAGATATTTTGTAAATTTCCTACCATAAATATATCAAAACAAAATTTTTGTTTAGTAATATGAATTGCTAAGGACTTAATTTGGACAACTTTAAAGGCGATTTTCTCAATATCTTGATTTTTTTTTTTGCTCTCTCAGATTCAAGATTTTCAAATAGTTGTATCTCAGCCATATTATCAATATTGTCCTGTCCTAACAAACCATACATCAATGGAAAGCTTATTTATTCAACTTTCAGATGATGTATACAACTCAGTTTAAAAAAATTTAGCCTTATGACTGGTTTTGTGGTCCATGGTCACATTTATACATATATGTGATTTTACACAATTTTATAAAACCTCATATAAGATTTTGATCATATATACCACTACGTTAATTTGAAATAAATATACAATCATAGATAAAAAGACACAGGTTTTATATTAAAATTTACAGCAAACAAACTTTGAGTCTCACTACTTTTACTGAATGAGTCAGAATATGTTTTGTAGAACATGTTTTTCAGTCTTTTAATGCACCACTGCTAAGGCACAAAAGAACCTTTGTCTGGCCTGTGAAGATTTCCAGTCATTAGACCTCCATAACAAAGGTTCCTTTGACCTACTGCAAGAAAAAAGCAAAATAATGAAAAATCATATCGGTGCGGGGTTAGCATTTAACAATCTGGTTCGTACCCTTTGTCTGGCCTTGGTCAAATTGCATTTTGCAGCACACAATCTGGTTATTCGAAAATGGAGAAAAGAGTGTAAAGAAAAAAAAAGCTCTTGTCATCACCACTGCTCATCATCTTATTGTCAGGGTGTGGAGCCAATTCCCGTCTGTGACCTTTAGTAGTGCAGGTGGCTTATGCTAGTCCTCCACGGAAATGCTCAGCTTGTTATTTTAAAGTAAACACAGAATAATCAAATTGATTGTGTGTTTTTTACATTAGGTGCTGTAGGGTACATTAAGTATTAATGTTGAACAGACTTGCCTTCATTCCCCTGACAATAATGTGTAACATCGGCTTAATGTGTGAGTGTATGCTACCATTTGAAAAGTGCTCATATGTTACACGTGGACGCCAAGAAGTAATATTGTCCTAGAAAATCTCCCATCGAAATACTAAAAATGACGACGTCACTCAGTTTGAGCTAGCAAGTGTGGGTGTGTAGGGAGCGCAGGCAGATCGGGCTGCAAATAACTTTTGTGGTGTCCATTGTCATGGCAGTATGTTTACAGTGATAGCTGCCCTGAGGGCTGGAGGAGTGGGCAGCTGCTGAGACCTGTCCACCAACAGCATGTCAAATCTCCATCCGATACCTCCCCATGTCTGCTTGCTTCCACACTGGGTAATTGAAATGCTCAGCCACAAGCACTCTTATTGGGTTCTACTCTGCCAAACATCTCACTCACTTTTCTGTGAGAAAACCAGTGCAAAGGCTTGTTTTCCTGATTTGTTTCCTTGCTGCTCCTTTCCCCTTCACCTTGTTTTGGTTGCAGAGCCTTCAGCTTGGACATGATGAGCTCTGTGTGTGGTTCAGCAGCACAGGTATCCCAACAGACTCTCTCATTCCCTCTCCATGCCTTGTTAGGACTGTGCTGTCTCAAGGCCTTGTATTGTCTGACAATGTCTTGATTTATTGGACTGTCTGTTCCTGGGGTTTCATCACTGTCTTTCGATTGCCATTACCAAGCAGGCTTATTTCAGGAAAGTACTCACTCTGATCTTTAGGTTTGGCTGTCTTTAAATATCTCTGCGTCACTTCTCTTGAGAGGTTTAGAAGCCAAAGTAATGGAAAGACAGTTGAACCCATTTCTCTTGTACGGTACAGTAGTTATACAGTAGTGGTTCTCAACTAGGGAACCGAAGCCTGCAAGCCTCAGCAAACTTCCAACATTATTTAAAAATACTTAAAATAAAACAAAGCAAGCATTAAATAAATGTTTCTTATTTTAATTCAACAATTGTTTCCACTGCCTTGTAGGACCTGAATATATGAGAATGCAAATTAATAACATTTTATCACTTCATTGGCATTTTTTATAATAAATATACATTTTTATAGTTATGGCAAGCTCTAAAATATGTTATTGGGTAGAAATTGTGAGTAGAAAGATATTCTTAAAATTCATTATCCTTAATCTTTACCAAGTAAATCAGAAAAGTCCTGTAAATTAACATTTAGCTCCTAAAACTTCTGGAATCTTGTAATTTCATTTACAGAAACTAGCAGTGTCTGACCTTTCAATATTGTTGTGGGCAATGAAGGTATTTGAACTTGAAAAGATTGAACCACTGTAATACATTACATGGCAAAAACAAATATATGTTGTACAGCTTTCTTAAATAACATCTACATTTCAAAACTGTGGGCATGATGGAGTTAATCCTTCATTTTCACTCATCTGCACTCTTAAAAATAAAGGTGCTTCAAAAGGTTCTTCAAGCGATGCCATAGAAGAACCAATTTTGGTTCCACAAAGATCCATTCAGTCAAAGGTTCTTTAAAGAACCATCTCTTTCTTACCTTTTTGTAATCTGAAGAACCTTCTTTCGCCACAAAGAACCTTTTGTGAAACAAAAAGGTTATTCTATGGCATCGTGAAGCACCTTTATTTTTAAGGTTTTGAACTGGACGTTGGAACATGCAGGAGTTTGTTTCGTTCAGAAACAGGAGCTTCAGTGCGGTCAGGCGAGAACATTGAGAATGTCAAAGGTGTTCAGTGGGGTTCAGGTCTGAGTTTGTGTAGGCCAGTCAAGTTCTTCCACACCACCCTCAGTAAACCATCCATATGGGCTTTGATATCATATCTGTGAATCCAATATGACTAAGCCAGGTAACATGCTTCTGTCTCACTTATTCCTCAAACAGCACTGTGTATGAGGGCCAAGTTTGACCAACAAGAGTGATGTGTTTCTAAAACAAAGAGAACACTGTTTTCTCTTTATTTTTGCATAAAAATTGGAATAAAAAAAAGAATAAATAGTGTTACAAATTATATAAGGCATATTTGATGGAAACTATAAACAATGTAGAGTTACATCTGAAAAAGCTTTACATTTAGGTCTGACACAATACCATTTTAAGCCCCATCCACATCTAGTTCTGTGGATGGGGCTTAAAAGTACATTATAGATGATTACATTACTGTATGCTAGATGTACCAGACAGTTATAGGTGGAGCTTAAAGGGATATTTCACCCAAAAGAGACAAGAAATTATTGAATAAAGTTGTTATTTTTGTTTTCTTTGCACACAAAAAGTATTCTTGTAGCTTCATAAAATTACAGTTGAACCACTGATGTCGCATGGACTATTTAACAATGTCATTACTACCTTTCTGGGCCTTGAACATGGTAGTTGTGTTGCTGTCTGGGTCAGAAAGCTCTCGGATTTAATCAAAAATATCTTAATTTGTGTTCCAAAGATGAATGAAGGTCTTACAGGTTTGAAACGTCATGAGGGTGAGTAATTAATGACAGAATTTTCATTTTTGGGTGAACTATCTCTTTCTACCTGTTAATTTCCACATACTTTCAACCATGTAGTGTAAATGAATCTATATACACATCTGGTGTTATGTACCTCAAAATTTTAAAACTGACTGAACTAGGCCATTATAGCCTAATTAAAGAGTTTACATTTTTAATCAAGTGAAACAGACACCGGAAACTATCCATAAGCTCTATATTGAGCTTTACTGGATACAAAAAAAAATGCTGCATGTTTTGAAAACTTAGCATTTCGGAAAATGTTAAATACATTTTCAAAGGAAGCTGGTTTATCAGTTCTCTGGAGAGCTCTGTATTCGCTGAGCAGAGAAAAGTTTGCACTGAGGTGTTTTCTCACATTCGCATATGAGAGGTAAAGGGATTTTACACTACAAGGAAGAGAGGGGTGAATTCTCAACACCCCGCCCCCAACCCAACATGAACCCAGTCTAGCAGCATCCCAAAACTCCCTTGTTGTGCTGGGATTCATTTTATCACTGTGGAAGATTACCATCTTTTCATTTGCTCTGTGAATGCAATTCTCGAACGCTGGCAGCTTGTGATTGCCACAGCACAAAGTGAAAGGTCAACAATGAAGTGATTAAGAGAGACAGATGAGAATATTTCAGTGATGGAATATTTCCATGTAATGTAAATTTCACATTTACCAGTATGTGTTTCTTTGTATGACACAGAGCTCGGTGGAAATGTTGAGTGCAACTTGAGATATCCAGTTAGGGCAACCAACTCAATAAATCACTACTATTGATCTCAAAAGAAGCCGCTTGGTCTGTGGTCATCACAAGGAGGGCAGCTCATTGATTTGTGTTGACTCTCAAATAAAATGTGTACTACAAATATCTGACGAATTGGCCATCATTTACAAATATGCTATAAGAAATGAGACCATGCTAAAATGCAAGATAAAATACCTTCCAGACACAAGCATCATCATCATAGTCAGGTACTGCTAAATACCCACAACTCTTCTTCAGTCAGTAAACCCACAGCCAAGCTTTTCTAATGGAATCTTAAAGGAATGTTCTGGATTTGATAAGCACTATCAGCAATATTTGTGGTATAATATTGAGTACCACATACTCAGTCCCTTCATTAAACAAGAAAAAATGCTTACAGTAATGCACTTATTGTTTCTGTCCATTTAAGCTGTGAAATTAACTAAAAAACAGAATATCACAAAAAGTATTTGTGTTATGGAGGAATTGGCGCAAAATACAAGTGGAATGTCACATTATTCTGGGAGGTAATAACCAATTATCTAAACCAGTTTTGTTTTAGTATAATTTATATATTATCACATAATTTATTAATATTTTGAATTATACTTTATTTTTTATATTTTCATTTTCATTTTAATGCATTTTGTTGTATTTATTTATTTATTTATTTTATATAGCCTTAGTTATTTTTTTATTTCAGTGTAGCCATTTTAGTGCTTCAACTTATTTCAGTTAGGTTTTTTTTTTTAGTTTTTCATCTAATAATTATATATTTTTTCAGCTTTATTTCAATGACTGAAAACAATCTGTAGAACAATAACAACTATGATCTAAACAAATTATTTAGTCACATCACTTCTTAAGTGCAAAATCATTTGACCTCTTTTTGGTGAGCATCAAGAAATATACAATACTTTATTGAAATAATCTTGTTAATATTATATTCACATTTGGTATTTACAAACAGCATTTGTAATGAGATATCCCAAAATTTACAATAGTTCCTCTAGTAAACAGTGGTTTGTAGATAATTACAAAACATCCCTTTCTGGCATCATGTGAAAATGTTACTGGCCAATGTTGTCATGACAACAGAGTAGAAAGACTGCATATAACTTTACACAGACAGGATCAGTAACCAATTCCATCACATTACTATAATGTTAACTCAGATACTGAATGAGTGTTTTGTTAGAATGTATTTTAGGGTTAATTTCCAATTTAAGCACCTTATATGTAACTGTGATTCTTTTTAAAACCAAGGGACACATCAGAATTATTTTCTGTTACGATCAACATTACTGTAAAATAAATACAGTTGATGGAGCTCAGAATGTAGCGAACCCTTAAGGTCAAACAGACAGGCTCCATAATTGTTAATCGATTTCTCATAAAGTTTATGTAAGCCCATAAAATGGAGGGGTCTGAGACAGGGGTGACATAGCGGAGCTGCATAATGAGATTAGCATCCCCTTTGTGTTTGATGCAACTCAATCAAGCAGATCCCCAAGGTTTATGACTCTATTACGGCCTGTGACATGGACAGAGGAGGGCCGGGGTCCCGTCCCTGTGTCTCTGGCATCAGACGCTCAGCCTGTGATGAACTGGTTTGGAGGACATCAGATAACAGAAGAGGGCTGAAAGAGATAATAACAGCGTACAACCTCCTGTTTAATGCTTTTATTTGACAGTGAGAAAAGAGCAAGACAGATGAATGATCCTAGAGAGGACACTGCTGTGAGTGAATGCTTGTGGGATCAGCTTTTGCGTTTTTAGTTTAAGGGTGAAATAAAGAACCATCAATTAAGGCCCGTTCACACTAAGAACAATAACTATAACCAAGTTTTAAATATCATTCTGGCACAAATTCTTAAGGTGAAAGTTTTGTGGGCGCAGAAGTCTATTTCTGTCAGGACCACTATCATCAAGGATGATTGACTTTTAACATACAGTTTGGATTGGTGGTATGGTTCACTTCTGGACAAGAACTCCCTGCGCATCCATGCAGCCTAGCATGGATGAGAGCAGGGAGAGCAGCTATAACCCCCTAGGGTAAACAGAACAGAACCAACACAAATGTATTGCGGATATCATTTATGTTCAGTGATTTAATGTAAACATTTGAGAAATTAGTCTGATTCAAAGGGGAATCAGATGGCCGAATCCTGACTGGACGAGAGGAGGAGTTGGGGATGGAGGAGGGTAATTAGCTATTGAGCAACGCGAAAGCTGCTGATAATACTGAAGGAACGTCTCGGTTACGTATGGTAACCCTCGTGAATCTTCCTCTCCAGAAAGCTCTGGCTCACCCTTCGATGCAGCAATCGACATCTGGTCACTGGGAGGAGCACCAAAGGATACGGCTGTTACGCTCCTAGTAGAGGGCCCAGCACGTTCCATTGGCAGCTCAACTGGCAACGGAACTCCGCCCCTTAAGGAAACGGAACTTGGCCCGCGACTCTGAGATGATCATCTTCCCGCAATGAGAAGATGACTCATCCACAAACACCACCTCAGCGTGCTACATGCCCAGGCACGTGAGGCAGCGATCGTGACCATCACCCAGCGCCAGGTAACGACCGCATCCAGAAATGCTCGGGTGATACGTTGTCTATAGCAAGACCCACATCGTCTTTACAAAGACGTAACGTCAAGTTTGCCACACAACGTTGTCTTTTTAAAGACGCACCCGAAATTGCTCTTTTAGGGGAAAAAGCTCTTTTAGCGTGCTGAGGCGCACAGGGGAGATGAGGTGTTAGTGCAGCCTGATGTGTGCAACCCACTCGACACGGGAAACCACCTACGCTGAAGCGCCGTACCGCCAACACGAAGAGCGCTCCAAGAGCACGCTGAACTCGTTCAGTCTTCTTCTCTCAGTAGAGTAGTCAGGAGCAGAATGATGTGATCGCTCGGCTCCAAAGCGAAAAGCTGAATATGCGCTGCATCTGCTGCCTACTTATACTCACGCTGTGATCAGCGGCAGCTGGATGCAATAATCGCATGCCAATGTGCATTGGTTCGTTTAGTTTACACTCGAAGTAGATTGGTCTCTCTAAGCGAGATCCCAATTTCGTCGGTCATCCGACGTGACGTCGAGAGTGACCGACTGTAAGGGAACTGTATATATAGGTGCTGTCATAAGTAGACATGGATCAGCTGATTGTCAGCTGACGTGAGTTTGACTAACGTGACCTGCCAGAGCTAACGCTACGCTTGATTTCTGTCAGGACCACTATCGTCAACGATGATTGACAATTAGCATACAGTTTGGATTGGTGGTATGGTTCACTTCTGGACAAGAACTCCCTGCGCATCCATGCATCCTAGTATGGATAAGAGCAGGGAGAGCAGCGATAACGAAGCAGCAAAGTGAACGAGGGGTGAGAGAGAGTTGTGAGTGAGGGCGTGAGCGCAGCTTCCGTGTTGCCAGATACACCTATTATAAGCATTTTTGGGATGTCTTTTTCAACTTAATTTAACACTTTCGAAAGTTAATAAAGCAGGAAGTTGTAGTTTAGGGTCAGCGATATCTTTATCTTATCTTATTTTATCTTATTTGCAAAAGATTTGAAATAGTTTCGGTTTATTTTTATTTATTTAGCAATATCTGGCAGCACTGCATCGCCGGCACGTGAACTGACAGTAATGGAAAAATCCCATGGACAGGTTATTGCTGGCAGGATATGACATTTGATAAGGAAAACGCAAAAAAAACATGATATTATCATTAAGAAACGTTATCAATGCTCTCCAAAATGGCGGAAGACGTAACTTGGGGAGAAGAATTGTTAAATTTATTTATTTTTTCTTTGCGCTCAAAAAGTATTCTCGTAGCATTGCAAAGAACTTCATTTGGACAACTTTAAAGGCTTTATTCTCAAATTTTTTTTTTTGCACCCTCAGATTCCAGATTTTCAAATAGTTGTATCTCAGCCAAATATTGTCCTATCCTAACAAACCATACATCAATGGAAAGCTTATGTATGTATGTCAGTGATGTATATATTTTTAAAAATTGACCCTTATGACTGGTTTTGTGTTCCAGGGTCACATATTATTTCCTATCAAAACTCACTTTAAACATTATCCAAAACATTACTTTAAACAAGCAGACACACACACGCACACATTACAATTATTTGGCAGAGTTTGATCAATATCATTTTTCAAATGTTTTAAATCTCCCTGTCATGCAAAACGTTATTTTAAAAACTTTCTACATTTTATGATGTCCAAAAGGCACCAAATTTCAGGAATAGCCCATCAATCTTTTTTTTTTAATTCATAAACAATTTCACATGGTAATGTCAGTGATTTATGGACCACTAAACTAGAAATGTCCTCAGTTTTCTTTTCAGAATGCTTGATGTCTTAATCCTTGTACAGGCCATGCATAAAACACTAAGCGTTTTGAAGTGTTCCACCTAGGAAGAAACACATTTGGCATGACGTTTCCGCAAACAGCTGTTTAAGAATACAACAACAAAGCCATTTATTATTTTTCCATTCTAAAAATGCCCATATTACACATGTTAATGTTATGGTAAGCATATGGGCAAAATAACACCTAAACAAATGTTCCTCCTTATGAATAATGACACAGAGCTTGTAAAGGTGTACTGTAATCTAGCGGGAATAGCTAAGTGACTTTGTCCCCATGGTTCCAAACACGCAGAGCTGTTTCCTGGGTAGTTCATTCACAGCTACTGCAAAGATGATGAGCTCACAGTATGGGCTAAACAGCACTCTCACTTCAGCTGCCGTCTTTTGAATTACATCATAAATCACTCATAAGTGGGGGACAAAAACGTTCCTGTGTTTCAAGCATAAAGCACCGGTGTTAGGTTGATGGGAGTTACGCTGCTCAAATGGGAGTTTTTCACCTTGCAGAAAAGTCATTTTATGGGCAAAATAAGAGATTCCGAGCACAGTCTATTTACCGGACGCTGAGAAACAGATGAGCAGTACTGCGTAAGGAGCTTAAGTGGAAAAAACTGAGAAGTCAGTGGTCTGTTGAGGAAAGCTCATCATAAACGTGGTCAGTTCTCCCACCCTCTCAAGACCCAGAGTGCCAAAGAACTGCTAGAGAGTTTAAGAGGCTTACCTCCTCATCAAACACACACACACAAATCTAGATGCATGAGTGCATACACTTCAGACCAGCATACAAATGTGTGATTTACATCCCCTGTTTGTCAGTTTGAATTTTAAGGACAAAGCGATTAGAACCACTAAAGCACAACCCATAACAGAAGTGGCAATTATGAGGAAAACTAATTAGCAGATGTGTGCAGGTAAACAGGATTGAGAATCTATAAGACTCACTCACCTTCTAGCAAATGCACAGTTCAGATACAATTACTGATGGATGAGTCTGCTGTTAATCTGTGGGCTTGAAGGATTAATGATGATTGAAGGGTTAACACATTCACCCCCATTTTTAACCCAACTCTTAGTCCCAAAAAGAACTCACATATAAATCACTGATCTGCTGTAAGTTAATCAATAAGTGCTAACTGTAAAAGGCATTAGCATTTTACATTTTTCAGTGCATTGTGTGGAAGGTTGTGGTGACATTATCCATTTTTCACACACAGGCCGCTTTGTTTATCGTATATGGGTGTTTCTTCAACTTTTGTGCCCCAGAGGATGATTTTTTAAATAAAATTAGCATTATTATATGAGGATCCCATTAAAACTGTGCTACTTTTCAAGTTCCAGACAAAGGCATTCAATCTTAAAATATGAAAATAGGAATTATTGGGTGTTTAAAACTAAAATAATCTAAACAAATTGTGAAATAAGAAAACGATTTCAGTATTTATTATGAGAAAATGATTTTTCAAAATATAACACCAAACAATTTCTTTGTAAACTACTTATCATATTTAAAATTGTGACAATGTGTCAGTGAAGAGCATACTTGTGATGTGTGAAGATAAAAAAATTATATTTGTTTAACAATGTTATTGTGCATTATTTCTAATTAAGTCAAATTATGCAAATAAAAAAGTGTAAAATGAATTGTTTTTAAGATTAAGAAAAAATAGCCTTAGTAAGACTCATATGCAAATGTAGTATATGTACATATTTTAAATTTCCATATATGAATTACTTTGCTATATGTGAAGTAAAAACATGAAACTCTATTATAAAATGGAACAATTCCATATATGAAAATATATCTATGAATTCCATACAAATATGTATGTTTATGTATGTATAATTCATTTTTGGACACATATGTCATGTGCATATACATTCAGTACACACACACACACACACACACACACACATACATATATATATATATATATATCCTAATACCTGTCAATGAATGTTGATATTATAAGTAAATATAAAAGATTAGACATGTATTTAAAACATTTATTATGAAAACATATATACACATACTGATTTGTTGTATATATGTTGTTTTAATAAAGTTGCTTATATAATTAAAATATATATTGTTGACACATGGTTGCTGCATATAATACTTTTTTAGTAAAAACTATAATTCCAGTATTAATTAACTTATATTTTCATCAATCCAGAGAATGTGTATGTTAAAATTACATATTGCTTTATAGGTAAAACTCTTGATACATATCAGCATGGCATATGTCATTACATATCAATATGGGGACAGAGGAGTTCATTTTTATTCCAAAAATATTTAAAATTCCATTTGCATCACCATCACTTCCAATATAAAGGGTTATTATACACAATCCATTATTTGGGGTGCGCTGAAAATGTTCTTTGTTTCACGTTTTTCTCCTTCTGTTTTTGCAAAAACGTATTAAATGAAGCCATGAAATTAAACAAATTAAATGAAGTGAAAGCGTGAAAAAAGTGTGTTTTATTGAAAGTTTACAAGGCCAAAAGTGCCTGGAGTTGAAGAAACACTCACATATGGAAATGTCTTTGCATTTATAGCTATATTTAGTTAATCTCTCAGTATATGTGAAATTCTATCTATCCGTTTCTGTGTTTGTGAAGGATGACTCCAGTTAGGTAGGGAAATCCCTAAATGACTTAACTTTCAGAGACGTGAAATCGCCAATGGAATTAATCTAGTGATGAGTGGTGGGGAATTATCTGAAGAGAGAGGAGAAATGCAATGCTGAGAACTATATTATGCAAAGAACATGGAGTTATTTGATGTAGAGAGAGAGCGAGAACATCTCTATGCTAATCTGTCTTGACTTGCCATGTGGATATCTGAGTTTCTTAACTACAAGGACATTTTTAACACTCTCAAACTTTCTGTTCTGTTTTCTTCTGTTGCTATAGAGACAAACACTTCGAAATGGCTTTATAGAAGAAAACCACGGTGAACTCAGCGTATACCTGACAATGAAACCAGAGAAGGTATATGTTCTTTGAGCGATATACAAGCGATTGTACTCTGAAAGTGTGGTCATTGACCTTGCGATGAAAGCCCACTTCTCCATGAGCCAGAGTACAAAATGGCATGCTTGAAAAACAGCGCTACTCAGGCACTTCAGCCAGAAGCTACGACCTTACAGACACTACATACCAAATATATCTTAATTAAAGGTGACGAAATAAGGATTTCTCACAGTAATGCATCCACTTAAAGGACAAGCAAAATAACCTTTGTGTTGCTGGCTTACACTTTCGCTATGCACATTGACATGAAAATAAATTATGCGGCTGTCATTAGCTACACGGAATTTTGAAACACCTCTTGAGTTTGTGTAGCCGGTTAAAGTAGAACAGCCATCGCTGGAGGATCTCGGCAAACAAATTATGCAAAGTCGAAATGCCACAGGAAGCCTTAACCTACGTTTACCCCAAGGCTCTGAGCTGCACACTGCATACTGAGGGAAAAAAACAAGAAAACAACCAAAATAACATAGACATTTCTAGGCACTTCTTTGTGTATGCATGCTTGCACACACTCACACACATAATGTGAGAGAGAGAGTGACTGATAGCGTGTGAGAAAAGGGGGTGTTAACCTCTACAATAGTGAACCAGAAATGAAAGTACTGCCTTGCCTCCTCGCATTCAGCTGAAGACCAGATGGGTGGCAATACAAATCAGCACAAAAGCTCCAGATGAGTTGCTTTTGACGCATTAATTGCTTTTGGTATAGTATGTCCTTCTTGGTGCAAATTGTGACAGAAATTACTCTGGAGAAAAAAAATGTACTAACCACTCAAAGATTTGGGGTCGGTAAGATTTTTTCATGTTTTTGAAAGAATTCTCAGTAACACTTATACAATAATAGTACATGATGAATAACCTAAATTAAATATTACTTTAATATGAACTGTGAGTCACATGAATTCACATGACTCATTTCATAGTTAAGGTTAGTTCTTGATTAGTACATGTCTTAACTCATCATTAGTTCATATTATATTAATAATTAATTTAGGTATTGGTACATGATTATTCATATACAGTACTGTTATTGTAAAGTGCTCCTGAAATCTCACCAATGCTGCATTTTTAATGGGTTTTTAAAGAAATTTCTTATGCACATTAAGGCTGCATTTATTTGACCAAAAATACAGAAAAAAATCAGCAATACTGTAAAATATCATTGCAATTTAAAATTTAAAAAATGTTTTTTATTGTAATATACTTAAATATAATTCCTGTGATGCTATATGTATATATATATATATATATATATACTCTATATTGGGGGTAACACATTACAAGTAACTTGAGTTATGTAAAATCAGATTACTTTTATGTAATCAGATTACAGTAAAATATCTGAGTTACTTTTTCAAATAAGTAACGCCAGTTACTTTGTTTTCCCATTTATTGACTAACAGCTCTCCTGTTCCCATGTTGAGAAAAATCTGCATTAAGTACAGAGGCGTTGTGTGCAATGTGTAAATACAATGATTGCTGTAGTTCTAGACTAAATATGAACATGCATTTACTCATCTCACTTGCACAAAATCAGATTTAATATTCCTCAAAATTCATAAAATCTGAAATTCAGATGCAAACCTGCAATAATTAAATTAGTTAATAATTGAATTTATATTTCCTTTAGCCTGAGGCTTATTCATTTCACTTTTGGTGTGAAAGGGCTTTTACATATGCCAAAAATATATATTTTTATATTAAAAACATACAAGCCCTGCCCAGATGAGAACACATTACTTTCCATAAAAAGTAACTACGTAATGCAGTTAGTTACCTTTTGAGGGAGTAACTCATTATTGTAATGCATTACTTTTAAAAGTAACTTTTCCCAATATATATATATATATATACATACATACATACACACACACACAACATTCTAAGGAACGTTAATAGTTTCTCAAGCTCTAACAAATTTAAATTTGTTAATTGTGTAATGTGTATGTGTAATTGTGCTTTTTAAGAGGGCATGGTAAAGCTGAATATGTTCATGATGAGAAATGAGCAGCAATGTTTATAATACTCCACAACAGTATAATATTATACTCTAAATATAAAAATTTAGATATCTGTATTCCTTTATGGCATTCTATAATTACATAATGTCAACATGCAACATGCTTTTAGTTTTTGTACTTTTTGGTTTATAGGATTACTGTCAATGGGTTTGTAATTCATTTTGACTATAATATAATGTAGATAATTCTGTTAAGGACCAATACAGATGTATTTTAAGACTGCATGTCTAATAGTCTTTCTAATTGGTAATTTCAGTGGTCAGTAATGGAAAAGTTGTCAGTGCTCATCTACATCGATTATACTGTACCTGAAGACCACAAACATTCAGCATGCAGATTGAATTTAGAAATTCTTAATTCTCCATGACAACATCTAACTCATAGTCTCACGACTTATGGAGCTATAAAGAGAAACCAATAAAGTCGCCACACTTTTCATTGCTATTTCTTAGTGTTCACTTTTTATTTCTTTAAAAGCTTTGCTGATGCCTCTCAGCAGATTTAGCACAAGGGCAGGATGTTCACAAAAAAGTTCAGAGCTAACATATTTAACAGCAAACATTTTGATAGAACATGTCCAGATGGGATTTGAGCTCCTACCTTGCAGTAGTTACACCTACAAAATACGGTGCAATGTACGAAGGAGTAGAGAAGTGAGCGGTTCATGACGATAAGCATTAAACATGAGTCATTACGCAGCTACACAACAAGGGCACTTCTACCATTTCCGAGAATTATCATGGCTCTGTGAGCTCAGGGAAAACACTGTTTGTATGCCATACATCATTTGGGTATTTTGAATGATTGTATTTTGTTCTGTTTTGACCATTTTCTACCTCTGTACTCGCACAGGCTCAGCAGGGACAGATAAGAGCTAAATGTGCAGCTCCAATCAGAAGTATCTTGTCGTGCCTCACACGCAGTGACCTGGCCTGTGGAGATGTCATTCACTTATCAGGAAGGAGAAAGCAGAAGTCTCTTTCTCTCTCTCAATCTCTACCTGCCGAGGCCTGACAGAACACAGAGGTGTATGGGGAGTCGGGCTCTGCTGATAACAGCCCAACTTCACATGTCGGCAAATAGGTTTTCATTTCGCTTTTGCAGTTCACTGGTGCTTATCCACATAAACATTCCAGCAGCTCATGTAGGTAAGAAATGTAAAGAAAGAGAGAGAAGGATGTACAGAAAGAGAGACAATGACCGAGTAGGTCAAATTTAGGGCTGCACGGTTCTTCTGAGACGTCTTTTCTGGAGCAGGAAAAATGATGGTTAACAATGCACTAAAATACAGTTTTAGTCTCTTTTCAAATCTCTCTCAAATAACAGACAAGAAGCTGCACATTCTGATGGCACAATCCTCCTGACAGCTTCCAGCTCTGGCTTAGAGGGTGATTGCACTCTCCCAGAAAAGAAGACCAGAGAAGGAAATTGCAGCTCAAAGTCCATGTTTGGCTCCATCTGGCAAGACCACCATGCAGGTGGCAAAGGTAAGGATTGACTTTGCATGGCCTGTTAAACAGTTACAGTACCCATTAAAGAACTTCTGCTTTCATTTTTTATGTATTTTGTGTTTATGTATTTTATATTATTTAATTTTATTTTGCAGCTATTTTGCATAAATGGTGTGCTGATAGAAAGTTATATTTGCTTTTGTGACATGAGTCAGAAGAATTCAATAAAAACAGTTGAAATAAATAATGTGGACATACACTATTGTTGAAAAGTTTCTTTCTAAAAAAAAGAATACTTTCATTTTACAAGGATATATTGAAATTATTGAAAGTTACAATGAAGACCTTTTCATTTGTTACAAAAAAGGCTAATTTAATGTTGTTTTTGACAACTGTTTTCAATATTATATATATATATATATAATGATAATAAGCAATGTTTCTTGAGCACTAAAGACTGAAGTGATGACTGCTGAAAACTATATATTTACATATTTAAATAGGAAACAGTTCTTTTAATATTGCTTTACAATATTACTGTTTTTACTGTATTTTTTTATTTTTGATCACATAAATTCTGCCTCGGTGCGCAAGGCTTCTATTAAAAACATGAAAAACAAAACACACACACAAATAAATAAATAAAAGAAATAAATAAGCAATGTTTCTTGAGCACTAAAGACTGAAGTGATGACTGCTGAAAACTATATATTTACATATTTAAATAGGAAACAGTTCTTTTAATATTGCTTTACAATATTACTGTTTTTACTGTATTTTTTTTATTTTTGATCACATAAATTCTGCCTCGGTGCGCAAGGCTTCTATTAAAAACATGAAAAACAAAACACACACACAAATAAATAAATAAAATAAATAAATCTTATCAAATTTTTAAACTGTGGTTTTATCCTCTATTTATAGTCCAAAACATATTTGGACATCTTGGTCACATTTCAAAATGCAAAACATTGATTCAAAGGGCATTTATCATAGAAAAAGAAACAAAAATCAAGTTATTTGAACATGATCTGGTTGTCAAACATGCCAGCAGAGACTCTAGGATACTTGAGGGAAACTGATATCCTCTAAAAATCACTTTGAGACATGCCTTGATATTTTGTTATCTAATGCAATGAAATTCCTAGATGCAAGAAGTCAAATATTCATCAATCTGCAAAAACAGTAAAAAGTTAGTCAGGAGAATGATGAATGCTTATGATTCTCTCGCAGCTTGCCACAAATGGAGTGGAACATCCACAAATCGATTCTGTTGTTAAACATAAATGAAAAACAAAAGACATGCACCAAATGCATTAGATCTCTTCAATAATCTATTCATTTCTAACCTCTGTGGAATGAGCTTAAAAATCAAAGCGTGCGACTTGGCATGTACTTACTTGAAGAGGAGGCTTGGTTGCTGCAGCAACGACAATTATAACAGTCATCGCAAAAGGGATGCTTATGTTTTTCTGTCTTCAACTTGAGCAGCTGTACACGTTCTGCATACGTTCTCTGTAATTTCACACTGTGTTTCAATATAACATCATCTAGCTGAGTATTTCTCAACCATTTTGAGATAATTAAGTGGTCGGCCTTCCAGTAAGCCATTAAGAAAATCACACAAGCATCAATACTCTAATTCTAAGCCTTAAGGCAAGCGGTCATTGATTCTGTCACTTCCAATGGCAGCGGGCTGTACGGAGGCCAGGAGCCTGACTTCTATTGAAACAGATCTTGCCTAAAGTTTTCTCTTCGTGGCAAGGTTTGCAAAAGGCAATTGTGTTTGTGATGTTCAAAATAAAAGCAATCTGCTTTGGATCACAGAGTTTGACCTGAATTTGATTCCCCTAGCTTGCTGTAGAACGCGTCGGTTTGAAACTCAGCTCAACTTCAAACTGTCAAAATACACCAGCACTTGAGGAGCTGGAGATTGTGCTGTATTATTTCTAAATCCGTATCCAGGAGAGAGCAGATGATCCACATTTTAGCACGAAATGCCCAATGTGTTTAAAATGCAAGACATTAAGACACAAATAGAGCAGAACCGTAAACACGGTGAACATTGAAATGTCATCTTAATCTCTTTAAGCTTCAGTTCTCTAAACAAATACTCAAGCCTCAAAAGGAATTTACCCTGAATTTGCGTGTGATGTTCGAGGAGGAGGTTTATTTTTTTATGAGATGAAGCCGTGGGAGTGCAGACGACCTCAATGAAATGGAAACGAGCCCAAACTGCATCTGGAGGTTTGACGGATTCTTGTGGAGCTGACGGGCTTCAATCTGGAAGGAAAGTCTTAGACAAATGTTTAATGCATTTATTATGATTTGGGGTGATTGTCTCCGTCACCTTTTCTTCCGCTCTGCTCTCGACGACAGCTCTTCAATCATTTAGCCGATTGTGAAATACGACACGCCATTAATACGCTTAAAATATGGAGCAAGTAAGCAAAATAAATTCCAGCCAAATTGTTCTTATCTTTAACTCCACGACAGAGCAATGCATCAGAGGACTCTTTCGTTGTTTTTAAAATGCGTCTGACAGCTGAAAAACCTAATTGCTCAGGTCCCTCGTCATCTCATTAAGAACCATAGGTGCATCTTAGAAAAAAGTTAAATGCGTTATTAGTTGGGCTGGCAGGAGCTGGAGTGCAAGCAGCACCACGGAAGGCTTGGCGTCAGGTTCACGCTCACACCGAATGAGTTTCTCTCTTCAATCAAAGAAGAATAAATTTGAACAAGGCTGACTACCCAAACAGCTGACAGACAACCCCCATCACCTAATTGGTGGCAGAGGTCTTTTATTCAGAGTGAGCGGGTATAAATCACTCTCTCACAATAAAAGAAAAGGCTCCAGAGAGATTTATGGAAGGAAATGCATCCTGAGTGGCCATTGTTAGAGGAATATACATGCTCTTGAGAGGCCTCGTGCTCTGTAGATTATTGTCCGGGCCGTTTGAGCACATACCAGACCATTCACTGCAACCTCTCTGCCGCTACTGAGAGGCAGTGGTGAGAGGAAAAGAAAGAAAGAAAGAAAGAAAATGGATTGATGGATGGGACAAAGATTGAAAGGAAACTTAAGATGGCTTTCTTTTCATCTCCCTTTCACCTGAAGAGCAGGTTAGTGTGTCTGAGCACGAGTGGCGGAAATTGAAGACCCCTGACATCAGCAAACACAGATATGGCTAAAGTGCAGTGATTGCTGACTCAGGACCAGTGAGTGACATCTTTTAAGTGCACGGGGGGATGCTTTTAGAAGCATTGCCACTGGAGAGGACAGAACGGGATGTGACTCTTACCACACCGCTGACTGTAGGGTTGTCTGGGGGGTACGGTGACGCATCGCCAGGGGGTATTTTGTTTTGTTACGCACCTGGTCCATATATGGCAAAGCTTTTGCCACAGTGCTGAGGGGAGATAAGAGCTGTCCTTCTTGTGATTGGGCTAGTTTTGAGTAGCAATTGGGTGTTTTTTTTTAGCGAAAACCCGGCAACCCTGCATCACCTACACACACACACAAGTCCAGTGAGTGAGAACAAAGTCAATAGTTGTGGATGAAGTGATTAATTTATCTTTAATACAGATGATGCCAATGTATTTTTCGATGAGTCCGCTATGCTAGCAATAATAAGGTTACCTGCTTGACGAATGGTAATGTCTACAACGGACACAAGCACTGTCATGGTGCGACCACAACAGCTTGAAGTTGTCTAATTTGGCACGGTCTCTCTGCTGCACTAATAGAAGTAAGGCAGTGTATACTTGTCCTTACAAGTACAATTTTAGCTGCATTATTTGTGTCCCCTTCAAAAAGTTAGTTAGTTGTTTTTAGAAAAATAAGCACTTACTTTATATCACATATGGCATTAGAGATTCAAGTAAACCATTGGTGGCAAGAGACAATTGATGAAAGAAATGAAAAAAGAAATGTCTAAAGTATATGTTTGTCTATCAAAATATGCTTGACTGAATTAGGTGCTAAAATTCATTTGAGATGCAATCACTTCGATTTTGGCTCACTGACAAATGTCAAGCCGAACTGTCACACATCGTTACATACATGTCAGTCTGGTATTTAGTACAAACCGTTTTACTGTTTACTGCACTTTGTTATTCTTCTCTTTATTTCCCCACAGCGGCTAATGAACCGGAAGTCTTGCACATTGCCAGAAAACATCTTACTTCCGCATTGAAAAATAAGGTGGATACTGAAGCGTTTTCTGTTATTTAGGCTTAAGATAGTAAAAAAATTTGACAAACTATGTCCTGTATATGAATATGAGCTCATTCTGTTTTGTAAGAACGGATCAGCAGCTATAGCCACACTGAAAATGGACTGCAAAAAGGGAAAAGTGGGTAGAATGCTAACTCAGACCGAGATATTGCTTACCTGCGGTTGTAAAGAAGTTATTAGACTGTGGATAAGAAGTGCTCTGCTGAGGTAACAGTGAGCACTTACAAAGATAATGTCATTCACTGTAAACAGAGCAGCAAGCAATTTTCTGATGCAAGCCACATAAAACGAGAGTGAGTTGAAACACTATGCATGTCAACGATTATCAGCAATCTCACCTACTGTTTTTTAGCATAATTATCAGATGGTGAGGCTAATTAATTCTCATCCCTTGAGAGGAACATTATGTTTTTACAATCTTATAAAACCAATTCAAAATCATGGGATGTCGTAGAGAACAGAAATTTCTTTCTCAGAATATTAAATGAAGTACCCCTGAGAGCTGTGGGCTTCTTTCGGTCCCCAGAGCGAAGGCCAGATCATACTAATGCCTTTACATAAACATCACTATGTTCAGAAATTAAAATGTGAGCACTCACTGTGTGCATTGTGGGAATTTAAATCAATGTGCAACACCCAATAAAGCTGTAAAGAAGAACAGAAGACTGCTTAATGAATACCACACCAGGACATCTAAGCAAGCAGACAGCTGACATTCTTACACAAAGTGACTTACACTTACTACAGGGACAATCCCACTGGAGTAACCTGGGCTCAATGCCTTACTCAGGAACACAATAGTGATAGTTCAAGAATCAATTCTTGCAGATGCAACGTGTGTGACCTTTTTGTTTTTTGTATTGTATGTACTGTATGTTCTAAATAGGTTAAAACATACAAAACTTGCGTATAAAACTGATCTATCTATTGTTCTACCTATTTATTGTTCTATCTATCATTCTGTCATTCCATGTATTGTTCTGTTGTTCTATTTTTCTGTCTATTGATCGTTCTCTCTGCCCGTAAGCATATAAACCTTCAAGGTTTTTAAACTCTCTAACAAAACTTGGTCAAACTAATAGTTACAATTCGCTTTGTACATTTTTATTAATGAACTAGATGTTTTACCAGTGCTCATTTTTCACAGCATGATATAGACTTATTTATCCCTGTCTGCTACAATATAAATAGTTCTAATATGGAGTAATCATTCACATGGCATATATGACTTTTTGAAAAATGAGACAGTGAAGTTTTACATACTGAATGTATATACGTGTTATTACTCATGCATAAAAATTACATGGTACATTCATAATACTAAGCTAACACCAGTTTAACATAACATATAAACAGTTACCAGAAGTGAGTCATCCAACTTCAGAAATCTACGCTTGATTAATTTTGTCTTTTTTGACTAGTCCCACAGTGTTCTGGAATGTTCCAAAAGCAAAATATCTTTAAAAAACATACAACATTAGGTTCTTTTGTGTTAATGTTGAAAACTGTTCTGTGACAGGGGCTTAGGTTTAGGCTTGCTTCAGAGAGGCTAGGGTCTGATTTATGACATCCTGTTGTCTTGGGCCTCTGTGGAATTTTTGTGACTCCTCGTGCCTCAACTCGGTTTTGACCAAATCTTAGATTGTCTGATTCGGTCTGATATCCTACAACAAAAATGTATCTGTACTAAACCAATGTTTCATTATTAATGATTTCTAAAATGTACCTGGCCTAAATATTTACCAAAATATTAATGATACGGGGAGATAAATATAATAATTAGCACTACAGAATTACAGAAGAACCATCAAAAATGTAAGTGAAACTAATTTTTGTTACATTTTGTGATTTAAATAAGTTATGTAATGTATGTTCTGTAAGTTTTATATGACTGTCAATATGCTTCTTGCATGATTTTTTTCCCGTGTTGAGTGTTTGAATTTCTATATGTGTTTTCATGCAGTGTTGCATTCGGGATGCACAGCTGCTCTCCCCTGGTAACCTGCTCTGAGATTAAGGGAATCTGCTGACTTGCTTTTTTGATCATCCAAAGTCATAAATCTGATGGAAGAGGTTATGCACACACACACAAAAATTCCCTGCACGACAATACTGAGTGCTTACTCGCATGATCTCGTTCACATTGTTATTATCTGATTAAATTAAAGGTGCTAGATCTCAGATGAGATCTCACATCTGTCTTCTGATCAAATTAATATGTGCATTAACACTCCACAGCAGAATGCAAGAGAGAACGCACATCCACAGAAAATGGATGGCCAACAAATCATTTATGTATGATTCAAGCACTATGATGGTGGAATGATATATTATTCAATTACATCTTTCTTTTTTACTAGCTTTGTTTATTTTTTTATAAATGGTTTACAGAAATTACAATGTCTCCATTAGCATATAGAGTATAAATTAATTAACAGAAACCAGAAAAAAAAACTGAAAAGAAAATAACTTCTTACCACAATCTCCTATGAAATTAAAAACAAATACAAACACTCCTTCTCTCTTTTCTATTTTTTTTTTTATATATAAATTTGCGCTTCTCTGTAATCAAATCTTTTCTCTGAAATTGAATAATAGAGATGCTGATCATCCAGCTGTTGGACAAGCTTATTATGTTTTTGAAAAGAAAAAAGTACATATTTTTCATGGTGACTTTAAAATACAATTTGATTGAATGTTAAAACTGAGCATGTGCAAGTGCACTTTTCATTAGCCAAGCTTACCGGTGTTTCTACATATAAGTTAACTGGGATAGGAGAAGTGCATAACAAATTACACACTTCAGAGAAGAGAGAAATGAGTTGTGAGGTGAATGGCAGAAGCTGTTGTTGGCAATAGATGTGTCAGTACCCCATTATCTGTTGAGCGTTTTGCCCTATTGCTCTATTCACAGTTCTGTGACTGTATCTTACATCTACCATTTCCTTTGGTCCACATGCCCACAGAGTCTGTTCCCAATGTGATTGTTCTGACTTTCAAATAGTTCTGTCTGCCAGCTGGGATCAATAGGGCTAATCCTTCCTGTGGACGCATCCTGTACTCGCTAAAGCAGGTATTACTGGCACAGTGTGATATTTTTATTTTTTTTCGGGTAGGGTCTCTAACGCCGTAGGCTTTCCTAGAACAGGGATAAACAAGGTTTTTATTAGTGTGCTGTATTTGTGGGCCACAGGTGTTTGAAACAGCAATTTCTTAGATTGTGGGAAACCTGCAGCATCCCTGGAATAAAATCAGTTTTCTGAGGAGTAATTCATTTGTTTTCTGAGATGTCATGCAGGACAGATTTCTATTTTTAAAAAGTGCTCTGATGAAAAAGGAAGTTCATAGAGACAAATGTCTTTTAAATTTCAATCCATTTTCTGAAGTTGAACTGAATTATAACTCAGGAAGCAAATCACTTCTAATTCAAATTAAAAGAAATTCAGCATGTTTTTTGAATGACAGATCGACCGATAGAATCATAGATAGACAGAATGATAGAATGACAGACATAAAGATAGATAGATAGATAGATAGATAGATAGATAGATAGATTGATTGATTGATTGATTGATTGATTGATTGATTGATTGATAGATAGATAGATAGATAGATAGATAGATAGATAGATAGATAGATAGATAGATAGATAGATAGATAGATTGATTGACTGATTAAGATCGCATCCTCTGGGAATCACCTCCAACTGACCGGGAATCTCTTACTCGTGTAATCCCAGATCTCATCCACATATTGATAATAACTGATAGACATGATCAAATGTCTACAAACATCCAGATCGTGGTCACAGTTTGAAATTAATCACCATAATTACTCTTGAATATTTTATATTTTTTCCAGAGGTGGTGTTTTACAGGAACCATCTCACTCCATTCATGAAGCAAATTCACAAAAATTACTCCATCCATCCATCTAAATTTGTCTATCCATTCTATATAGAACGACAGACAGAACGATACACAGACAGACAGACAGACAGACAGACAGATAGATCGATAGATCGACAGATCGACAGACAGACAGATAGATACACAGACATAAAGATAGATAGATAGATAGATAGATAGATAGATAGATAGATTGATTGATTGATTGATTGATTGATTGATTGATTGATTGATTGATTGATTGATTGATTGATTGATTGATTGATTGATTGATTGATTGATTGATTGATTGATTGATTGATTGATTGATTGATTGATTGATTGATTGATTGATTGATTGATTGATTGATTGATTGATTGATTGATTGATTGATTGATTGATTGATTGATTGATAGATAGATAGATAGATAGATAGATAGATAGATAGATAGATAGATAGATAGATAGATAGATAGATAGATAGATAGACTGACTATCTATCTACTGTATCAATCCATCCATCCATCCAACTGACATACTGAAGTTCTTGTGTGTTGTGGCCACTTCATTTCAAATTTCAAAATCATTGAAAACAAACTAATTCTTCAATCCTGATTTTTGCACAACCCTGCTATACTAATTACATAAAGGAAATGAAAAGGATTTCTTAGAGCAAATGGATTGTTTTACTGCTTTTGCTCATTTTCTCTAGCCATTCATAAGAGTGCTAATAAGATACATTGTTTGCTACGGAGAATGAATTTAAACATCGACTTGAGTGTATGTTTACAAAGTATACAGCAAATTACTGAGGAAAAATAGGGTGCCACATTGCTGAGGATCAAATACTGTGTTAACAGGACCTGTGAGAAATAAAACTCCTTGAATATCTAAGGAGCCAGTCAATATGGATTCATTTGCAAGACACTACTGACATATTATAGTTATCCTGTTTCCGAGAGAAGAATAAATGCCATTAAAATTCCCCAGCTACTCTCTCTTCGCCCACGCCTTTTCGGGGCTGGCTGGAGATGGCCTTGCTCCGGACTCCTGATAATGTGCTCCTTTCTCTTTTTTTGTTTCCCCGGCATCATTTTCTGCTGACTGCCATTATCTACCATTGGTGAAAATCTATTCTCGATCACAGTGCCCCCCCTCCACGAGGACCTTCAGGGTAAACCTCCCACTTACCAGCGCTCCCTGTGGGAAAGCAATCACTCAGCGTCAACACACCTTCACAGATGCCGGGAGTCTCGTAGGATGTACCTACCTTAACTAAGGTCGTACAGAGCCACTTATCTTTGCATGTGTTGCATGGAAACAACGAGAAGAAAAAGAGACTAAAAATGCTAACAAGCTCCTTGGAGGGTTTCAGCTGTGTGTAGTATCCAAAGTGATTGGAGGTCAACCGAAATGCATCTCCATTACATTAAAAAAAAAGAGAGGGAACTGCAAATATACATTGATTGGTCCTCTAGCTGCCACTTTCTAGGCCAGCTCTGAAGCAAGCGAGGCCCCAGGGGTGTTCTTGTGGTCTAAAGCCACGTGACCTCCGTTATCTTGATGGACCGCCTGTACAAAGCAGTGATTACCGGTGACCTCTAAGCACTGGGAGCAAAGACGGTGAGACCATTCCTTCCAAAAGCACATACGTGGCAACATGGCTGCCGCAGGCTCTCGAGCCTGCAAACTTCCACTTCCATCTGTTCTTCTCAACATTATCGAAAAAGAAACAGTGCGAGACAAGGTGGTCGGGGGGAAATCTCTCCTCAAGCCAAGCGTGCATCCTTGTGATGACAGACTGCTGGAGGCTGAGCATCATAGCAAACAATGCTGTTAGATTTATAACAAGAGGCCCTGAGCACTGGCTGAAGGCCATCTCATGCTGAGAGCTGGGAAATGTACACAAGATGGATGATACAGAGCGACCGGTAAATACTGAGTGAACAATGGACCATTGTGAAAGTGAGTCACCGAGGACACCCTTGCTTTTAGTTCACCTTTCATATTTATATTGCCTTAGTTACTTTTTAATGCATCCACGGCATACAAACTCACATTTTTCTTTGATCTTATCAAAGTACGTGCATTTGTGAACTACATAGAAGACAGAGACGAAAAATATAAGCAATACATCTAGCCAGCGCACAGCTAGGTTTATGAAATCTCATCCTCGAATGATGCAGGACAAAGACCATTTAATCATACTCAATGTAGAGAAACATTTTATTTTGTTGCATAACATCTACCGCACATCCAATTGACACAGAGCAAAAGCTGGCAGCTGGCAGCAGTTTTGGCTTCTGAATGAATTCTCCTCCTCTCATCGCTGTTCCTCCAAATCAATTGGTTATATCAGTTTTTAAAGCCCTTTATAACACCCTTCCCCACGCGTCTGTGAAGGAGCTTGGGCCCTTAGTGAGGACGACTATGGCTGAACGAACATATGACTGATTGGCTACAGATAGGGTTCTGGCAGGTGCGCACACTTTGGGGTGAAGTCTATGAGTCCACATTCCCCTGAGTCAGTGCCACTTGTCATTCAGGTGATCAGACAGGGGAAAAGATAATGTTGTATCTGAAGTCAGCCCATAAATCAGCACACAAACTCTTTTAGACTTCCTCTCAGCTCATCTGATAAACATTAGCGTCTGCTATCTGAGTACAATGGTTTCTTGTAGCACTGGCGGTCTCGTAACCTGAACAATTATAAGATGAAAGAAGCATTTCGAAAATGTTTTCAGGTTTTGTAAGTGAAAACAGCTTTAAAAACCACAGAGACATCAAATGGTCTTTCTCCAAGGATTGTGCTTGTAGATGTGGATTGTAGAGGACTGTGACCTTCTCCACGAGCAGCGGAGGGACTAGAGACAGCAGCTGGTTGGTAAGAGGGAACAGCTGCCCACATCCAGTGCAGTCAGATGTGTCAATCAGAGACTCGGGGTCCCACATAGTGCAATTTCCTATTTAAGTGACGATGGGGAAAAAAAGTATGTTAAAGTCAAAACATGGGAAATAGGGGTTTGGAATCAAACCATTTTATGTACTACGCATTATAAATCACAGGTTCCCTCCTCAGTCTACCAAGACCAAATACTGTATGGAAACCAACCCATGAATACATTAACATATGACTGAACACATTTACATAATACAACTATTCACTTATCAGCAACTTGGCCCTGAGGTAACAAACAGTGTGCAGAATTGTAATATGAATTTGAATTTAAAATGTAGGTAAAGA
This sequence comes from Sinocyclocheilus grahami, assembly GCF_001515645.1. Classification (NCBI taxonomy): domain Eukaryota; kingdom Metazoa; phylum Chordata; class Actinopteri; order Cypriniformes; family Cyprinidae; genus Sinocyclocheilus; species Sinocyclocheilus grahami. The sequence goes on along the minus strand of NW_015505986.1, from coordinate 61,972 downwards.
AACTTTGTCAAGACAAACTTCAAGAGGTTTATTAGCCTATCAATCTGTCTGCCTACCAATAAGGCTAATAATGTTTGATTATAAACGTACTTTTCCATTCAAAAGTTTTGGGTTAGTAAGTTTTTTTTAAAAGAAATGAATACTTTTAATGACAGTAAAGACGTTTGTAATGTTGCAAAAAAATCAATTTTAAATAAATGCTGTTCTTTTGAACTTTCTATTAATCAAAGAATGCTGAAATAATTTCACCATATGATTTCCACAAAAATATTAAGCAGCACAACTGTTTTCAACATTGATGATAATAAGAAATGTTTCTTGAATGATTTCTGAAGGATCATGTGACATTGAAGACTGGAGTAATGGCTGCTAAAATAAAAAAAAATGGAAATGAAACCACTGAAAAAATGGTGTAGAAACTATATTTTATCTCAGAAATTGCTAGCAATTTCTAAATGACATAAGTGAAATTTTCAAGTAAAAAACTGAAATAGTACATTCTTGTAAAATGTATTACATTTTTATATTATTTACTACTAAAAATATCATATACCCCTAAAACAAAAATCATGTGACACTGACGACTGGAGTAATGTCTGCTAAAATATAGCTTTGCCATTAAAGGAATAAATTATATTTTGAAATATATTACAATAGAAAACTTTTCACAAATTTTAATTTGTGATAAAATCATACCACCTTAATATTTTGATCACTTTTCTCTCATTCTTTTATCCTTACCGACTTTTTCCACAAAATAAAGATGGGACTCAGCAGTATCTTGCAGCCATTCCTGCATGTGACAGGAACGAGAGGCTGCTGAGATGGAGATAAATGGGGAAGCTCAGGAGGGGTGAGCGTTGACATTTGAAGCTTTTGACATTAAGAAGGGATCAGCTTTTCTGACTCAACTTGTTTGGTACTTTCACTCATTAATGTGACTGAGAATATGGAGTTTTAATGTGTGGAGTGTAAATGACTCAGAACTTCGAGCTCCATCATCACCAGCACATCTTCATATTATAAAATGTTTGAATGCTATTTAAACTAATAACGTACTAGAGAGACAGAACATTGAACTAGAGCATAATTATAAAAGAAATAGATACACATCATTCAGTGGAATTAGATTGAAACAAAAGTATTTCTATCAGCAGGGAAAATCGTATTAAGCTTAAAGCTTTCATTTAATGTGCACTCGGTAATTTCTTTCTTATACTTGAAAAGTTTTACACCAAAGAAATAAATGGCACCAGGGAGGTCTATAATACCTGAAGAGAGCCATCTGCTTGCATTTCCATTCAATGCCAGTTGCTCTGCTGGCGCAGGAGCCCTAAAAAGCACAGTATGTGATTTGAAGTTTACCAGCTGAGAAAGTTTTCCAATAGGAGAAAGTCAGTACAAAAAATTAAACAAAAATACATAAATAAAATTCATTCACTTGTAATACATCTACTATGGTATTACAAACAACATTTATAAAAAATCAAACATGTAATATTATGAAACATGTAATATATAATATACAAACACACATCATATAACATGTAACAACACATTATGTAATAAAAAATATTATGATGTACATGCGCCCCTTCAGATTTTTGAGCCAAGTGGATTTTGAATGCAGCTTCCAAAAGACAAAAAAAAAATAGCCCAATAATATTTTTTTATATATTTCATACAATCACACCGGCGACTGGAGCTATATCACCAGCGGCTAAATTCAAATTTGTGTTCACTGGCTGGCGCTGAGCCAGAGACAGATGCATTTTTACAGCACTGCACATTGTAACAAATCACACACGATTCTGTTGAGCTTATGAGTGCAATGACCAATCAGAGGTGTTCCGATGAGTCATCGCTGTTTTGTTCATTTGCTCGCTGAAGGAATTCTGCTCTCTGACATTCTCTCACCAGAAACAAAGTGCAGATGTGCGTACGAATGTAAGTGAGATATTAATTTCACAGTGTTAGCAGCTTCAGTGATTATAATGAGAGTTTTTGAGTGCTTAAAATGTTCTTTGATCATGTAAATGTTCTTTGCTTGCTTTCTGTCAAATTAAAGTGGTATAATTAGAAAATTACAATGTTTTTATTAAATTCACATTAAATACAAAGTCAGTCGTATTAAAATATTTTATGGCATGACACCCATATCTGGTACTTAAGTAAAAAGACCGGTTTTTATGTGAAGTTATAGAGTACAGTATTAGGCTACTTTGCCCATCGCCCATTAGATCAACTAACATAAGCATAAATGTGCAAAATGCATTTACTTACACATATTTGAGAATCAAGATATGTCATGATATACAGTGGGGGAAAAAGTATTTAGTCAGCCACCAATTGTGCAAGTTCTCCCACTTAAAAAGATGAGAGAGGCCTGTAATTTTCATCATAGGTATACCTCAACTATGAGAGACAAAATGAGAAAAAAAATCCAGAAAATCACATTGTAGGATTTTTAAAGAATTTATTTGCAAATTATGGTGGAAAATAAGTATTTGGTCAATAACAAAATTTCATCTCAATACTTTGTTATAATATACCCTTTGTTGGCAATGACAGACGTCAAACGTTTTCTGTAAGTCTTCACAAGGTTGTCACACACTGTTGCTGGTATTTTGGCCCATTCCTCAAGAGCAGTAATGTTTTGGGGCTGTCACTGGGCAACACGGATTTTCAACTCCCTCCAAAGATTTTCTATGGGGTTGAGATCGGGAGACTGGCTAGGCCACTCCAGGACCTTGAAATGCTTCTTACGAAGCCACTCCTTCATTGCCCGGGCGGTGTGTTTGGGATCATTGTCATGCTGAAAGACCCAGCCACGTTTCATCTTCAATGCCCTTGCTGATGGAAGGAGGTTTTCACTCAAAATCTCACAATACAGAGCCCCATTCATTCTTTCGTTTACACAGATCAGTCGTCCTGGTCCCTTTGCAGAAAAACAGCCCCAAAGCATGATGTTTCCACCCCCATGCTTCACAGTAGGTATGGTGTTCTTTGGATGCAACTCAGCATTCTTTCTCCTCCAAACACGACAAGTTGAGTTTTTACCAAAAAGTTATATTTTGGTTTCATCTGACCATATGACATTCTCCCAATCCTCTTCTGGATCATCCAAATGCTCTCTAGCAAACTTCAGACAGGCCTGGACATGTACTGGCTTAAGCAGGGGGACACATCTGGCACTGCAGGATTTGAGTCCCTGGCAGCGCAGTGTGTTACTGATGGTAGCCTTTGTTACTTTGGTCCCAGCTCTCTGCAGGTCATTCACTAGGTCCCCCCGTGTGGTTCTGGGATTTTTGCTCACAGTTCTTGTGATCATTTTGACCCCACAGGGTGAGATCTTGCGTGGAGCCCCAGATCAAGGGAGATTATCAGTGGTCTTGTATGTCTTCCATTTTCTAATAAGTGCTCCCACAGTTGATTTCTTCACACCAAGCTGCTTACCTATTGCAGATTCAGTCTTCCCAGCCTGGTGCAAGTCTACAATTTTGTTTCTGGTGTCCTTTGACAGCTCTTTGGTCTTGGCCATGGTGGAGTTTGGAGTGTGACTGTTTGAGGTTGTGGACAGATGACTTTTATACTGATAACGAGTTCAAACAGATGCCATTAATACAGGTAACCAGTGGAGGACAGAGGAGCCTCTTAAAGAAGAAGTTACAGGTCTGTGAGAGCCAGAAATCTTGCTTGTTTGTAGGTGACCAAATACTTATTTTACCAAGGAATTTACCAATTAATTCTTTAAAAATCCTACAATGTGATTTTCTAGATTTTTTTTCTCTCATTTTGTCTCTCATAGTTGAGGTATACATATGATGAAAATTACAGGCCTCTCTCATCCTTTTAAGTGGGAGAACTTGCACAATTGGTGACTGACTAAATACTTTTTTGCCCCACTGTATAAAATAACATTTGCATATTCTTCGCTCTGTGTTGCACCTTGATTTTTCATAGCCATTTGAAATTAGAGGCAACCACTGCATTTTAATCATGTATTTTGTTTGTTTTATATTAGACCATATAATTTCAAAATCTGAAGCAAAAACAAAATAACCTGACTTTTGTTTTGCTTCATAAAACATCTGTATGACCAGGGGCGGACTTACCCATTAGGCAAAGGTAGGCGACAGCCTTGGGCCCCCAAAAGCCAAGGGCCCCCTAAAATGCTTTTCATATAGGATATGCGCATTAAGTGCTGACACGCGAACGGTTGCTGTTTACGGTGTTTGTTACGACAACCCTCCGAGACTCCGAGTTGAACGTGCTTTTTGTGTACCCTGCTTGAGGGAGATGAAAATATTATGCATCTGAAGCTGTAATTAAATACTGAGAAACGGTGTGTATTATAAGTTTATAATTGTTTTAAATGCCGCTTACTCATTTATGAGGACACAGTTACTTTTTTAGTTGATATAATGTGTGTAAATGTATAATTGCCTTTTCATTATTTTTTCTGTTTTATTTAAATTTGTAGTTAAAATAACTAAAAATAAATGTATTTTAAAGTTTAGAATTAGACAGCCTTTGCACACAGGCTTACGCTGGTAACTCATCAGTGGATTTTCCTCGTCAGTATAGGCTATATTTTGTTTTACACTTTTCTCATTCTATATTTCTGACATTCCAAAAGTGCCTCCTACTGGCAGAGAATGAATGTTCATTTTCAATAATCCAGTCTGTAGTTTTTGTTCAGATCAATGCGAAAATCCACCCACATAACCCTGTTTTAAATTAATATCATAATTTATACTTCTGGCTCACCCCTGGTTTAAATGCTCAATTGTGAGGTTTATTATTTTATAATTTTTGATTTTGTGAAAACCTGAATCTCAACTGTAAATCAGTTGCTATTTCGTGGTCTACAACATGAAAGAAAACCATTATAACATGTACATGAAAAATGTAGAAATATTGGACACAACTATGGGGCACCATTGTACAGCAGCAAGCATCACTACAAAAAA
>NW_015505986.1:45033-56956 GCF_001515645.1 Sinocyclocheilus grahami | reverse complement strand
TTTTTTTCCCCACTGTAGTTAACACGGTATGGAAATATTTCAAATAAAAACAAAAAAAATAAACATAAGCCTATGAGTTATAGTTATATATATGGCCGCTGTGTGTCACATTTATTTACAACTAAAAATATTACATACAACTAAAAACATTTTAGTAGTGTATGATTGTTGATGCATTATTAGTTTACTTGTAGTGAGACAACACAAAAGCACAGCTATGTAAGAATCTTTCAGTTTTCTGAACAAGCAGTCAGTTATAAAGTAATGCACTATACAACACTTCACAAATCTTTAACAAAATGCTGCAACGGAATCAAGCATTCAGTCTAAATCTGTACAATAATGTAGGTTAACTGTAGTTTAGTTGAAGTGCAAAGGCTCTACTTTTCTTTTTCAACAAACAAGAGCAAGTCAACAACCTGCAACCAAGTTTGGCACTATCTCCTCTCAAAATAACAACGCTCTCTGTATCCGCAGCTGTCAACATCAGAGCATAATCCTGCTTGACAAGAGCATAGACTCTACGTGACGCTTCATTCACATTCCAGTCCCATCATATCATGGTCCCTGCAAACACCTGAGAGGAATCTCTGTGCAGGGTCCTGGTTCAGGAGCGCCGGTCAGCAGCCAATGTGTGTGCTGATAAAGTCTGCTGATGTTTGCGCATGGCTTAACCTGCATGCGGTGGTCAGGCCATTTTTTTAAAGGCATCATGTTGTATCATTCAGTGGAGTCTGAGCAGGGTTGACAGGGCCATAGAGGTTCTGTGAGCTGTAATTCAAACTCTCTCACCTCCTGTGTGATGCCCACCTCACTTCTGTCAGTTCATGTCAGCCCATAAACCCCCACAACCCCTTATGCATTTCTTACACATTGACAAATGTTTTTTAAGCATGAATCTAGCAATACATTTAACAATAAAAATAATTCAGTTATCAATTTTATAATAATAATTCATGTGTTTTAAAATATTTTAATAATAATGTACAGTTGTGCTCAAAATTATTCATACCCTTGGTAAATATGATCAAAGGCTGTGAAAATTAATCTGTATCATCGATCCTTTAGATGACACATTGACAAATGTTTTTTAAGCATGAATCTAGCAATACATTTAACAATAAAAATAATTCAGTTATCAATTTTATAATAATAATTCATGTGTTTTAAAATATTTTAATAATAATGTACAGTTGTGCTCAAAATTATTCATACCCTTGGTAAATATGATCAAAGAAGGCTGTGAAAATTAATCTGTATCATCGATCCTTTAGATGTTTTATTTTAAAAATTTGCTAAAATCTAACCTTTCATTGGAGAATAAGAATTTAAAATGGAAGAGAAATCTCATTATGAAATAAATGTTTCTCTCTAATACACATTGGTCACAATTAATCATACCCTTTTATCCAATACTTTTTGCAACCTCCTTTTGCCAAGAGAACAGCTCTGAGTCTTCAGCTATAATGCCTGAAGAGTTTAGAGAACATTTGACAGGAGATCAGAGACCATTCCTTAATCCAGAATCTCTCCAGACCCTTCAGATTCCCAGCTCCGTGATGATGCTTCTCCTCTTCAGTTCACCACACTCATTTTCTTTTCACTCAGAAATTGCTAGTAAATTTCACAAACTTTACAAAGAAACAGAAAGTAACATTGCATTAAAAGTGAAGATTTTAAGTAGACCGACTGAAACGGTATTTTCAATTTTTTTTTTACTTTTACAAAAAGTCATTTTTACAATGTATGATTATTACTGATATATTGTTAGTTTTGACAGAACAAAAGCACAGCTGTAGGAAACAGTTTTCTAAATGCAGTTGAATTCAGTTAAAGTGTTGCTCTATGCAACAGTCATTATTCACAAATATTTAATCACTAAATGCTGTGACTGAATCAAGCATTCAGTCCAAGTCTGTGAAAATGTAGGTTTAACTGTAGATTAGTTAAAGTGAAAAGGTTCTACTTTCCTAATACTACATCAACAAACAAGAGCAAGTCAACAACCTGCAACCAAGTTTGGCACTATCTCCTCTCAAAATAACAATGCTCTCTGTATCCGCAGCTGTCAACATCAGAGCATAATCCTGCTTGACAAGAGCATAGACTCTACGTGACGCTTCATTCACATTCCAGTCCCATCATATCATGGTCCCTGCAAACACCTGAGAGGAATCTCTGTGCAGGGTCCTGGTTCAGGAGCGCCGGTCAGCAGCCAATGTGTGTGCTGATAAAGTCTGCTGATGTTTGCGCATGGCTTAACCTGCATGCGGTGGTCAGGCCATTTTTTTAAAGGCATCATGTTGTATCATTCAGTGGAGTCTGAGCAGGGTTGACAGGGCCATAGAGGTTCTGTGAGCTGTAATTCAAACTCTCTCACCTCCTGTGTGATGCCCACCTCACTTCTGTCAGTTCATGTCAGCCCATAAACCCCCACAACCCCTTATGCATTTCTTACACATTGACAAATGTTTTTTAAGCATGAATCTAGCAATACATTTAACAATAAAAATAATTCAGTTATCAATTTTATAATAATAATTCATGTGTTTTAAAATATTTTAATAATAATGTACAGTTGTGCTCAAAATTATTCATACCCTTGGTAAATATGATCAAAGGCTGTGAAAATTAATCTGTATCATCGATCCTTTAGATGTTTTATTTTAAAAATGTACTAAAATCTAACCTTTCATTGGAGAATAAGAATTTAAAATGGAAGAGAAATCTCATTATGAAATAAATGTTTCTCTCTAATACACATTGGTCACAATTAATCATACCCTTTTATCCAATACTTTTTGCAACCTCCTTTTGCCAAGAGAACAGCTCTGAGTCTTCAGCTATAATGCCTGAAGAGTTTAGAGAACATTTGACAGGAGATCAGAGACCATTCCTTAATCCAGAATCTCTCCAGACCCTTCAGATTCCCAGCTCCGTGATGATGCTTCTCCTCTTCAGTTCACCACACTCATTTTCTATAGGGTTCAGCTCAGGGAACTGGGTTGGCCAGGGCAGAATATTTATTTTGTTCTCAGTGAACTATTTCTGTGTTGATTTTGATGTTTGTTTGTGGATCATTGTCCTGTTGGAAGATTCAACCATGGCCCATTATAAGATTTCTAGCATGGACAGTCAGTTTTAAATGTTTTATCCATTGGTATTTTATAGAATCTATTATGCCATCTATCTTAACGAGATATCCAGGATCTCTGGCAGAAAAATAGGCCCACAACATTAAAGATCCAGCAGTATATTTCATTGTACACATGGGGTGGTATTTTTATCCCTGTGTGCACCAAACCCATCTTGAGTGTTTGCTGCTAAAAAGCTCATCTTTTTAGTTTCATCTGGCCACTGAACCCAGTCGCGTTTAGAGTTTGTTTTTGGATGAGAGCGTTTTCTTTTCTAGTTTTTTCTTGAAACCCTCCCAAACAACATTGTTTTTTTGTTGTTGTTGTTTTTGAGGCTTTCTGACCCCAAGACTCAACTATTTTCTGCAATTCTCCAGCTGTGATCCTTGGAGTCTTTAGCCACTCAAACTCTCCTCCTCACCGTGCATTAGGACGATATAGACACACGTCCTCTTACTATATAGAGAAAAATATTTATTTCATAATGTGATTTTCCCCCACTTATTTTTTTTTACTTTATAGGTTAGTTTGTTTTTTTAAACTTTTTTTTTAAATGAAAGATCAAGTGAGTTTGTTTTTGGATGAGAGCGTTTTCTTTTCTAGTTTTTTCTTGAAACCCTCCCAAACAACAATGTTTTTTTGTTGTTGTTGTTTTTGAGGCTTTCTGACCCCAAGACTCAACTATTTTCTGCAGTTCTCCAGCTGTGATCCTTGGAGTCTTTAGCCACTCAAACGCTCCTCCTCACCGTGCATTAGGACGATATAGACACACGTCCTCTTACTATATAGAGAAAAATATTTATTTCATAATGTGATTTTCCCCCACTTATTTTTTTTTACTTTATAGGTTAGTTTGTTTTTTTAAACTTTTTTTTTAAATGAAAGATCAAGTGGATAAACAATGCAGATTTATTTTCACAGCCTTCTTTGATCATATTTTCCAAGGGTATGAATAATTTTGAGCACAATTGTACTTTAATCCTCAATACTAAATAATAATTTGAATTACTATTATTGTTAAATATGTATTATTTTTGGTATTATTAATTAAATATCTATAATAATAACAATAATAAATAATAATAAACTATGACTATAATATAATTATTATTAATAATAATTGTTATACAGTATATTTGTATAGTTGTTACAATAATAATCTAAATAACAATTAACAATCAATACTACTACTACTAACAATAATAATTTTTATAAATAAAACTATTATTATTATTATTATTGAGGCTTAAACAACAAAAATGCAATGGAAATCATCCTTTAAAGTTTTATTATCTAATGAAAGTTTGTTTCTCAAGTAAAGTTCTTATCCCTCATTCCCTATCCACACTGGTAACATGAGGAGAATGTATTTTAATAATTATAAATAATAATAATAATTAGTTGTAGTAGTAGTAGTATATATTATTATTATTATTATAATTATCATTATTATTTAAAGACTTTGAAGACTAATTCTTTTTATATTAGACTTTAAAGATAAAAACATCCAATGAAAAACATTCTTTGAAAGTTTTATTTTATGAACGTTTGGTTCTCAAGTAAATTTTTTTTTTTTCAGATTATTTGAGATAAAACAAGACAAAAATCTTGATTGGCAGTGGCAGTGTTCTTATCCCTCATTCCCTCTCCACACTGGGAACTTGAGGAGGGAGTCCTCATTATCGCCATCAACAATCATGGAGAACCTCTTGAAGATAAATTAGATCATGTCTGAATGTGATCTGAAATGAGAACGCTTCAAATGAAGAACCTCCATGCTTATTCTGATCTCCTTAGAGTCAAATGAAAGCGGTACTATTCTAATGTGGCAGGAAAGCCTTGCGTTCACTCACACACAGCACCAAACGCCCAGAGCTGAACGCATTAAGTAAAACCACAGCACCAGCGTGGTATTGATCCTTCACACAGGCTGGTGCTCTTAAGGGAATTGATAAGAATCATTTTGAAAGAGAAGTAAACCTTGATGATTGTAATTGGGAGATATTATCATTGATTTTTCCGGCCTTTATTCCATTGTGTGCCAAATAAAGAAGCATTTCATTGCACGGTGGCTCTCCTCTTCCCCAATCCCACTCCGAGTTAATTCACATCCTCTCATTAAATAGTCCATACTGCTGTGGCCTTTTCACTGGAGGCACTATTGATATGCACCCTGCCCTGCGAGTCTACGCACCCAGATTATCCAATAACAGGTTACTTTTCTGCAGTGCTGCATTTCCAGAATTTAATTAAAACTATAAATTAATAAGTCTAATAGGACCTGCATAAATCCTATTGCACAGCCAAGGTCTCCTTTAATTCTTTCCTGATCTCTTTAATATAAGATTACACAGTGACTAAGAGGGCCTGCATCCTGACGTGTTTTGAATTAGGCTGCATGTACCTATCAAAGTGGGATGTTTATGTCTGATGCTGTCATGGCCAGGAAACTAGTCAACTGATGAGGTTTAAAATGGCACTATTGTACTAGGTACTCAATTAATAATGTCAGCTGGGCAAATCATAGCAATACACAAGCACTTCTGAAGATCATCATATTTGCATCGATCACATCTTCAGGCACAAACAAAAAATTGCTCAACTCATTAACAAAAATCCCCGGACATTTAACAATCTCATATAAAATGGAGAAAGAATAAATTGAACAGATCCACTGGTAATCTAATTCTTATTAAAACGACTATCTATATAAAGCATTTTTAATTTTGATTGCTGCAACACACAAAAGTTGGGAGAGAGGAATAATAAAAGTGAAATGGTTATAGAATAACAGAGTTAAACACATTTGAAACAGTTCGCCAACTTCCATACATAATATGTTATTCCAAACATAACGTTCAGTTGAATGTGTGTGACCTTTGAGCCCTCAGATGGCATTGCATGAGAAACCATCATGCTGCGGTCAAATACAGCCACATGTAGATGTGCCAGTAGATCTGTCTCCTATTGAAAATGTATGGCTGGTCATGAAAAGGAGAATCAGACAAAACAGACTGATGAGGAGCTGAAGTCTTGTATCAAGCAAGAAAGAGTGGGCAAAAATTTTCATGCAAAACTTGCAAAAATTAGCATGATTCATTAAAAGGAAAGGTGATTTGACACAGTGGTAAACATGCCTCTGTCCCAAGTGTGTTGTAGCTATCAAAATCTGTTTACAAAATCAACTTTTCACAAAACATCCCAAATTGTCTGAAATTGAAAATTATAAATGATCATTATTAATGATATTATAATTTTTATCATTGAGGCTAAGACAGAAAATTGTACGTAATTTAATATGTATTATATATTATATATATATAATATAGTATTATATTATACTACTATAGTAATATAGCATAATATACATAGTAAGGTGATAATTATAAATTATCATTATGAATAACTCAATTGACATCGTTATAATTACAGTAGCCTAATTATACACTGTAAAAATGATTGCTGTGATTAGTTATCACAACTTAAAATTCAACATTAAAATAAGTAAAGCCTTGTTGCAACTTACAAAAAAGTTATGTTTGTGTTTGACTGAAGTTCAGTTAACTTTATCTTAGTTAAGTTGGATATTTAACTCAAGTTGTTATAACTTCCAGCAACACTGGTATGCTTACCTTCATCCACATTACTACATCTTAACATTAAACAAATTATTTTGCATCAAATGATTTGATCAACGTTATTAGTACAACTATTGTTTGTAAGTTATCAAAAAGATAAATGCTTCCCCTAAGGATCAAACCCAATAAAGGCGCTACTTCAACTTGAAGAAAGTTGCTCATGCTTTAAAAAATAAATAAATAAATAGCAGTAGTAAATGAACACACTGCCATCTAGTGACCAGCATCCCATCTTAGCTGAACTCACTATAGGTTCAAGCTAGAAAATGCATGAACGTGTGGCTGCTCTCTTGCATTGCAGTACATCCAAAACAAGAGTAAATGTTTCTCAGGAAAACAGTGTGTTCATTTGTTACTAAACTGTGAATGTTTAGGTGAATATTAAAGTCTGATGGGACCCACACATACACATTTTCAAAAGAGACTATAAAGTGGCAGTACTTTTTATTGGCTATTAATTCAGGAAGCATTCACACTGAAAAACAGAAGTTTAATATTGTGTTCTGAGTGGCCTCCGATGTCCTGTGAGGTCAATGAAACCCTGAAAGCTTCAACAATATACCAACCACTACACCTTCATTTATGCATGCAAAAAAAGCCACAAACAACATGCCACAAAAATAAGCCTGTTTCAAGGTTAGTTAAATCATGCCTCTGGTGGAAAAACAGCAGTAATCAGGATGGATTATATCTGAAGCAGGCCCGGGGGTAGCGTGCATCTCTGAGCATTTCACCTGAGCTGTGCACTGGCAGCCTCTGACAGCAAGGGTCAGCCTCACCTCCAGAGACCCGCTCAGTGTCACCTTCAGCAAGCACTCAGCCATGTGTCTGATCTGGGATCCAGCTGGCTACCCTGCCTGACCTCTGCTGCCTGATCAGAGCGAGGTTCAGACACCTGAAACAAGTCTCAGGGTCATTTGGAAGGTCAGCGAAAGGGTCCAATGCAGAAAAATGCTCCGCCTACAAGTCTTAACCTTTTGAGTCTCGAATCAAAGCTTCAGAAATAATCTACAATAAAGGCTAAAGTTACATGTCTGAAGCCTGGGTCAAGTTACGAATGACTTGCAGCTAAAAATTACATATTGGATTCTATTATATGTGACACATTTGAAAACAGAATCTAGTACAAATAAGAAAGTACAAAGTACACACAAAATCAATAATTCAATAAATGTATTCAATATGCTGAGCTGTGAAATGGTTTAAGCAGTGAAGGCAATGCACGCCAATTTGTTCTCATTTGCACATCTCACCCCATATGAAATGAATTACAATTTATTTTATGTTGAAGTAAATGCTGCAACTTTATAGGTTTTTTGGACAAGCCCTAAGGTCCCAAGCAAGAGTATCGTTCCCTAAAGTAGTTACCAATCTTATAAGCCTTCTACATGTGCACAACACACAAATAGCTTTATAGCTACTTTTTAGAAGGCATTCAGAGCCCTCTCGCTCTCACATTGCCAGAGGGTTTTTGTCCCTTTGTTAGTTCTATTTAACAGCAACATGTTTTCCTTTAACTGATGTATACTCTCTCCCACCTGCAATACCACGACTGAGGTGCCCTTGAGCAAGGCACCGAACCCCAACGGCTCCCCGGGCGCCGCAGCATAAATGGCTGCCCACTGCTCCGGGTGTGTGTTCACGGTTTGTGTGTGTTCACTGCTGTGTGTGTGCACTTTGGATGGGTAAATGCAGAGCACTAATTCCGAGTATGGGTCACCATACTTGGCCACACGTCACACGTCACTTCACTATACTACACAGCATTGTTGTGAGGCATGTATAACTGAACCAAGATGTTATTTCTTTTTAATATTGCAGTTTGATATGCATTTGCATTATAGTTTAATTTACCCTTTTCAAATGTAAAATTAATTATAATTAAATTTGAACTGATATTCAAAAATCAGAAAAGAGGAAATAAATAACTTTTGTAGCTTTAAGTATTCATCTATATTTAATTTAGAATTTAGCGTTTGATATCATTATTCAATTTCTGTATATTTCCTACTTGCTGAAAGGCACAGGTAAATAGGACATTTATTATAAAGGGTTTATGAGAAGATTGTTTAAGTTCACATAAATTAGAAGTTGTTCCCCCGGTTTCACAGACAATAACCGGGCCGTTATTTTATTTTATTTTTTTAAAGTCTAATAAATGTTCAAATTGATATCTCTCAATTATACTGTACTGTTGAATGGCTATAGTCAATTGTTAAATATTAGGGACATCAGTGGTATTTGTATCAGTGATACTGGCCCTCAGTCATAAAAAAAGATGCCACTAAACAAATATTTAAAATATATATTGTCTTTATGTTGTTTCAACATTAATTTTAAGATTGAGTGTGAAATTATTGCAATATACAAGTATATTTAAAACCCTTAATGTTAGGTGGGATTAATCACGATTAATTAAAGAAAAATATGTGCGATTAATTAGTTTTTTTTAATCGATTGACCCATTGGATTTCTGTAAATTGCAATTCAGTGCTGCATTGAGAGTAAAGTTGATTGTAGAGTTAAGTTGATTGATTGTACCATTGGTGGGAAACGCAAGCCAGATCAAATTCTAATATGAAATGGAGCAAACTCATAATTATGCCCAACCCTGCAATTTAGTAAGGATAGATGTAAAAACATGACTACAAAACATCTTCACTTTAAATGCTTCATTCCAAACCCACTGAATCCACCCACATGAAGACTGTGAGAAGTATTTTGATACTTTCAAAGTAGAGTCTTAAAAGTCCTCAAAATTGTGTCAGGTTTCTGACTCAAAGATAAGAATAAACTGATCAAACACTTATTCATAGTATTTGTATGAGTTTTGGAAACAACCTGCATTTGAGGGGGAAAAAACCCAATCACCAGATTCTCATTAATTTCTGCTGACATGCAACAATCAACCTCTTAACTCATCAAATACAACCAAGTCCAAATCTTCAGCCAGAAATTTGCCCATTTGTTTTAAATTGAAGGATGACAGTTTTTTTCCCCCAAATTTCTACATTATGGCCATAAAATCAAATTGCACAAATGTTTTTTTTTTTAGATGACAAAATGACCTGTGAATTTAACAAATATAATGTTCACAATAACTGTATCCTTCTAAAGGCAAAAATGTGGATCTGAAGGAGCATGCCTAGTTAATAACTTAGTACTTAATACATAACTACAGAAAACAAACTACAGTTTCTCGTCATACAGCGTTTATTGCACAAATGTTTTTTTTTTTAGATGACAAAATGACCTGTGAATTTAACAAATATAATGTTCACAATAACTGTATCCTTCTAAAGGCAAAAATGTGGATCTGAAGGAGCATGCCTAGTTAATAACTTAGTACTTAATACATAACTACAGAAAACAAACTACAGTTTCTCGTCATACAGCGTTTATTAAAGAGACAAAGGCATTTCAAATTCAGACATTTCTAAAAAAAAACATGGATCCTGTCCTATTAAAATAACTGATAAAGTTAGTGAAAACCCACAAAAGCCTAAAAACAGTATATAACCCAAATGCAAAGATAGTTAAATCCTAGATTAAGGCCTTGATCTCAAAAAGCTGTAAGTGTCAATGATATTATTATGAGAGCCATTCTTATATATAAACCCAGAAAGCCAATCATAACCATGAATTATGTCAAGCAAGAAATTCAGATTTTGTACAATAGGGTCCCACGAGGGAGCGTGTCGTGATTTGGATTCTTAGCTTCCAAAAGAATTTCTTTTGGCATGTTTGTTAAGACCTGAAACACTTAATGCTTACGATTAAGTTGTTAAATCTGAATGATTTTAAGGACAGACGGGAGGGACTAACTTCAAAACATGCAACTCCAAACCCAGCAGCTGAAATCAGTCCATGTGAAACACTCAAGAGTCCATCTTCCATAAAACAGCACGCAAAGTCAATTAGTCCGCAAAAGTAGAGATAAAGTGCTTTTGTATTCACTCAGTGCTTGTGCTCAGAAAACCCAATGTCAGTTTTTAGAGCAATACATCAGAGGTTATTGATGGTCTCAGAGCTTTTTCATCAGGACCCTGTGAGTGAAAGATTACCATCCAAACATATACTCCACTGCTTTTGATACAAAACTCTCATCCTTTTTTGGTGTCTGTTGATCTGAGACAACCTATGAATCAGAACAGAACAAAAAAAAGCAAGCACTTCAAAAATTATGCTTTTAAATTAAATAATATAAATGCATCATTCATTCATTCATTCAAATTGTTGTTCCTTACAGCACATTTCAGTTTGATCCACCAACTAGCATTTAAAATAACATTTGTAAACATTTATCTATATTCTATTACGTGTACTGATCATTTTCTTACTGTTTCCATTATGCAAACGATACAGAAATTATTTTGACAAATATTGCAATTTGAAATATGGGTCAATGTCGTGACGCTAATGTTTTTGTGTCCATATGGTTTAGTTAAATTTAAAAGGGTTAAAGTTTCAAAATAAATGTGCAAATTAACTGCATACATTCTGTTTTTTGTGGACCAAGTCTAAAATTTCTGGTTTTAATTCATTTTTAGAGAATATTTGGGGGATGATTGCAAAAATGTCAATGTGGTGTAACAGTAAAAACCTTGTACCAAATAATTGATCTTGTTTAAAAAGGGTGACATTCTCAATAAAACACCAGATCAGTTAGTTTGGTAATCTTGCATTAGTACTATTTAATAGTAAATGAAAGTAAATGGAGCACCATTGTTCTGAATATTATAATTAATTTGGGGAATTATGTGAGTCAAGTGAAATTCCTTGAGTGTCAAGGTGGTGTAACCACCATTCAAGGAGACATTTTGTTCATATTTTGCAAGAAGATCATGTGACAGGAAATTACATCACAGAGAAGGACCTCTTGTGATACTAACTGCTGCATGCAAAGGTTAGTAACTCTCTTTAAAATTTGAGATAATTTGACATTTTAAGAGTATGGTCAGGTATTCTTAGGTGTACATGTCAAATGGTATGACCTCAGCAATACATTGATATTTCATCATTATTATAAAAATGAGTATTAACTTTAAAAATTACATTTGAAATATTCCCACCAAGGTCATGTACTTACAAAGGTGTCCATGATAATGCCTGTCAAACCTGATTTTAAATTGAAATGTCAAGTGGTGTAAC
>NW_015505986.1:37242-43222 GCF_001515645.1 Sinocyclocheilus grahami | reverse complement strand
AAAATTGTGTCAGGTTTCTGACTCAAAGATAAGAATAAACTGATCAAACACTTATTCATAGTATTTGTATGAGTTTTGGAAACAACCTGCATTTGAGGGGGAAAAAACCCAATCACCAGATTCTCATTAATTTCTGCTGACATGCAACAATCAACCTCTTAACTCATCAAATACAACCAAGTCCAAATCTTCAGCCAGAAATTTGCCCATTTGTTTTAAATTGAAGGATGACAGTTTTTTTCCCCCAAATTTCTACATTATGGCCATAAAATCAAATTGCACAAATGTTTTTTTTTTTTTAGATGACAAAATGACCTGTGAATTTAACAAATATAATGTTCACAATAACTGTATCCTTCTAAAGGCAAAAATGTGGATCTGAAGGAGCATGCCTAGTTAATAACTTAGTACTTAATACATAACTACAGAAAACAAACTACAGTTTCTCGTCATACAGCGTTTATTAAAGAGACAAAGGCATTTCAAATTCAGACATTTCTAAAAAAAAACATGGATCCTGTCCTATTAAAATAACTGATAAAGTTAGTGAAAACCCACAAAAGCCTAAAAACAGTATATAACCCAAATGCAAAGATAGTTAAATCCTAGATTAAGGCCTTGATCTCAAAAAGCTGTAGGTGTCAATGATATTATTATGAGAGCCATTCTTATATATAAACCCAGAAAGCCAATCATAACCATGAATTAAAAAAAACATGGATCCTGTCCTATTAAAATAACTGATAAAGTTAGTGAAAACCCACAAAAGCCTAAAAACAGTATATAACCCAAATGCAAAGATAGTTAAATCCTAGATTAAGGCCTTGATCTCAAAAAGCTGTAGGTGTCAATGATATTATTATGAGAGCCATTCTTATATATAAACCCAGAAAGCCAATCATAACCATGAATTATGTCAAGCAAGAAATTCAGATTTTGTACAATAGGGTCCCACGAGGGAGCGTGTCGTGATTTGGATTCTTAGCTTCCAAAAGAATTTCTTTTGGCATGTTTGTTAAGACCTGAAACACTTAATGCTTACGATTAAGTTGTTAAATCTGAATGATTTTAAGGACAGACGGGAGGGACTAACTTCAAAACATGCAACTCCAAACCCAGCAGCTGAAATCAGTCCATGTGAAACACTCAAGAGTCCATCTTCCATAAAACAGCACGCAAAGTCAATTAGTCCGCAAAAGTAGAGATAAAGTGCTTTTGTATTCACTCAGTGCTTGTGCTCAGAAAACCCAATGTCAGTTTTTAGAGCAATACATCAGAGGTTATTGATGGTCTCAGAGCTTTTTCATCAGGACCCTGTGAGTGAAAGATTACCATCCAAACATATACTCCACTGCTTTTGATACAAAACTCTCATCCTTTTTTGGTGTCTGTTGATCTGAGACAACCTATGAATCAGAACAGAACAAAAAAAAGCAAGCATTTAGTCAAATATCACTAGTTTATGATGCTGATTAAAGATGTAATATAAACTAGCCTTCTATTTTAAACTATTTTAAAGCGTTTAATGTTATATTTTTTGAGAAAGTGGTTCTTTATCTACAACTTTATTATTAAAGCTCTGTAAGTCTAGGATAAAATAATTATGTTGCACAACATTAGTGTTTAAAAAAAAAAAAATGTTCAGCTTTAATGCATATTTCTATTCCATTCACTTAAGGTTCTTTATCTACAACTTTATTATTAAAGCTCTGTAAGTCTAGGATAAAATAATTATGTTGCACAACATTAGTGTTTTAAAAAAAAAAAAATGTTCAGCTTTAATGCATATTTCTATTCCATTCACTTAATTTCAAAGGGATAGTTCACCCAAGAATGAAAATTACCACCTGATTTACTCACCTTCAAGCCATCCAAGGTGCATATGACTTTCTTTTTTCAGACGAATACAATCAGCGTTATATTAAAAAAATGTCCTGGCTCTTCCAAGCATTGTAAATGGCAGTGAATGGGTGATATTCAATAGTCCAATAGAAGTCCAATAAACTGCATCCATCCATCATAAAAAAGTGCTCCAGATGGCTCCGGGGGATAAAAAAGGCTTCTTGAAGCGAATCAATGCACTTTTGTAAGCTAAACTTCCATATTTAAAACTTTATAAACCATAATCTCTTGCTTCCGCTAACTGACGTACGCGCATTCACGAGAGTGGCGTTCCAGCGGATGATGTAGGCATTTGAAAGAAGACAGTCATATACACCTAGGATGGCTTAAAGGGGGGATCATGGGGTAATTTTCATTTTTGGGTGAACTATCCCTTTAAGCAATATACAGTATCATATAATATAATATATACATAAATGATTTAATAATGTAGCAGAAGGAAGTGGGTGTCTACATTTGAACATCAATCCACTCATAAAAAATGTTAACCAAAGATTACAATTTATTACATTTCTGATATTTTAGAATTAATATGATATAACAGAGCCCCTTTTTCCTCAATAGATGCCACAATACAATTACTGAGAGCTTTTCGTGCCTGCAGTTTAGACTGATACTGAATGTGCATCCAGTTGCCTGAATTAGACATCTGTAAATGAAATAAACAAACTTTTATAGAACACAATCCATATAGAAAAACCTGTCTGCAGTGCTGAAACTTGACTGTACTTACCACATGTTTTAATATATTTCCATACTGTGCAAACTGTAAAAGGATGTACGACGCAGATGCTGGAGGGAATCTGTGTGCAAACAAACATAAAATGCATGCCATATGTAGACGTGGACACTATAAAGCCTGACACATCATATCTGTGCAAATGGAACAAATAAGTTAATTAATTAATGATCTAAACACACCCAAAAACTGTGACCCAGGTGTCATCTAGCTGGTCTTCTGAGGACAGAGCATCTCCTTGTGTGAAGAATGGATCTACTTGAGCTGGGGAAAGTGTTGTTTTCCTCTGCTGCCCCACAGGGCTAAACAAATTAGACACTATAGGACAAAAAAATAGAAACTAAGAATATATTTTTTGATAGAACTCATTTAATAAGAATTTTTTTTTTTTTTGTGATTTTTACCGGTTCCTGGTGTCCCTGGTAGACCAGACAATGGTGTGTGTACTCCAGCAAATGGCTGTGAAAAAGGACAAAATCTCATTAAAAACATTTTAAATGCTTCTCTTACATTAATTATAACAAAATCAAAATCAATATCAAGTGTACACTTCACTAACCAGCATTGCAAACAAATGAAACGTTTTGACAAACAAATCGTGATTCATCGATAACTTTTATACTAAAATTTATTCTAAAATGTAAGAAATTTTTTTTTCTAAAAACAACTGAAACCATAAGCAAACATTACATACTCAGGGTGGCCTTTACATACATTACATACTCTGGAGTAATAGCTTAGGTTGTTATAGCCCAAGCTGCAAAGCTTTTCCACAATAATAAATACAGATACACATATGCACAGCTGGGTAATGAACGGTCTGTATAAAAGGTGATTATTTAGTTTGAACTGATTTTGAGGTTGGCATTCGAGAAACTTGGGGATCTCATGCGAGAACATCATGTTTGCTGAGAGTGATGAAAGGCTGTAAAGGAAAAGTTGTGTGGAAAGCCCTTTTAATTGTTAATTAATTAATAATTAATTAATTAACTGCCCTTTCAGGACAGTTCGAACATTGCGGTGAATCGGAGATAAAAAACGATATAAATACTGTTCAGTTTCTTGCACAGACCGATCGTTTTGTGTCTTTACACATCAATGCATCATCACGAGCCGCAGGGTTTAATTTGGTTTTGTGTGAGTATGTTTTTTTTGACTCTCAAATCCGTGATTCCCATTCACTTCCATTATATAACTGACAGACTGCAACGGTTTGACTTAAAAATCTTCGTTTGTGTTTGACTGAAGAAACAAAGTCACTTACATCTTGGATGCCCCGGGGGTAAGCATCAAATTTTCATTTTTAGGTGAACTATCCCTTTAAATACATTAGTTATTTAATGTATCTCTATGTTCTTCTGTGAACATGGGTCATGTGCTTCAAAATCTTTATTTTTCTCACTTGCTTGCGAGCAGCAAGAGGTGACATTCCCACACAGGAGCCGTTGAGGTCATCATAGATGCTTCTCACTGGAGGGGCTCCACTCTTGTCTTTAGGCGTTGGGACCACCGGCTGTGGAGGAGACCCACCTGATGGAGAAGAGCATCAAATGAGGTATATAAATGTATTTTTTTATAAAAAAAAAAAAAATATATATATATATATATATATATATATTTTTTTTTATGTTGATATAATTTTTCTGAGGTAGGCCTAATAAATTCTTGATAGTAGCCTATATTTTAGCGAATATGAAAATTATACCCTTGCTTAAAAATGCTTAGGTAGTCAGTTAATTTCTGACTCCGCCTGCAGCTTATTAGATGCATTACAAAATAAATTCAATTTAATATGCTTTAGATGATTCATTTGTTTTAGATTTATTTTTTTTAATAATCATTATCCTGTTTTTCACTAAAGACGGAGAGCTGCTGGATTCTGATCAGTGCACATGACTGGACTATATCCTATATACTATATCCTAAGTGTGCGTGGTACAAAATAAAAAGGTTTTGAGAGCAATGCTAAGTATTCATTAGTGCTCAGTGATTTATATCAACAGAAACTATGTCTCTCCAGAACAGAGAGACAGAGGGAGCAATAGTTTTCTGTAAAATGACTGAGCTCATATCCCCTGGAGCAAGACTGAATATATGATGCCAGTCATCTGCATCCAAATAAAGAGAGAAATGCCAGCTCCGTCTAAACCCATTAAGCAAACAGCCATATTTGAAAGATGTATTTGTCTCTTTATTTTGATTTATTTAAACAAATTGACACCCAGAGGGCTCCTTTCCTTTATAAATCCCAAGATGTTGGGTGATGTTTTAGAATAGCATTATATTTGCAGAGTCGAACACATGCATTTTCTGAAGCCCATTTAAAGGTTAACTCATGTAATAAAGCATTTATGTTGCTGTGGAACTTCATTTTGCTCAAATCATTTATTTCACATCTGTTCAGTGACTTTCATTTATTTTCACAAGGTATGTCATCTTCAGTATAGTTCTGAATTGCGTGCCACACTTATTCTTCCCTGGGTACGAGTTTATTATCAAGGAGCAAGATAAAGCTGAAGTGTAGATGAAGCTGTCTGATAATAAGAATGCAAACAGCTTGCTCTCTGTGACTTGTACCAGCCAGTGGCAGCCTTGCTTTTATTACTCTGCCATATTCCATGTCATTCTCTTGGACTGTCACACAATAATGAGCACTTTTTGACCTCGGTAAACTGTGAAACTGGCTGCTTACTGTGTATTAGGCCTTCACTGAGCTGAAAAAGAGTGAACTCAAAATGACTAATAAAATGAAGGTTATGCTTGTGGAATATGATGAGCTGCTTAAGATGACTAAAAATATCAGCAAATGCAGACAATATTCCCTGTATTGTTAAAGACAAGGTGAACAGTTTTCTCAGTATAAATAAGAGTTTTTACTGTGGGACTTTAAATGATCTGTTCATTTAAGTGAATGTGCTTTTGTGTGATAAATGGTTATCTTTTCTAATGCTGTGTGCACTAAGAAGCCTGTAGTTTCCGCTGCATACCCTGTTTTGTTTTAAATGTTTCATGACAATAAAACATGTTTAACTTGGCATTAGCATCTGTGAAGCAGATTTTAAACTTAAAGCAACTTGTTTCATACTTTGAAAGGGGTTTGGCAATGGGTTAAACTTAAATCACAGTGCCAAGCCACAAACAGTGACACCAACATTTTTTTTTTTCAAATTCACATTTGAAAAAAGTCTTTGTTTATGAGTTATGAACCATGAACTAAAACTGACCAGATATGAGGTCCTTACAAACATTGATTTGAAAATCTGACAAAAAAAGTCACACACCCACACATATATATATATATATATATATATATATATATATATATATATATATATATAT
>NW_015505986.1:34383-37232 GCF_001515645.1 Sinocyclocheilus grahami | reverse complement strand
TATATATATATATTATTACAAAACCTAGTAATTTGAAAGTGCAGTAAGACCGATTTGATTATGTCATTTGCAGTGCTTCATGGAAGTGAAGCGGTTAAAAATTTGGTTTTAAAAACTGTAGCTCTACATTTTTATAATGTCATGCACAAGACACTGCAAAAATGTGAGTACAATAGTCAAATATGTCTGTCTAGCACGTTCACATAGAAAAACAAAGGAAAAGCAGCGCAGTGGAATACAAAAGTGCATTCTATGTGAACAGCCCCTAAAATGGTTAGGGTTTTTTTTAGCAAAAAATAAACTGAACAGCACTTTCCTCATTAAGTATTCATATGCTTTGAACAGTCACATGAAATGTCACCTGTTTTTTGTTTCGGTTTAAGCAAAAAATCAAAATCAGACAATGAAGGAAAGATGTGTCAGTTGGCATGAAGAGGAGACCGTTTTATTCTTACAGTTATGTTCGAAAAGCACATTCATGACCAACTCAGGAATATACTGTATAGCCTAAGCACATTATGAGCAAAAGTGAGACAAGTAGGCATTTAAACAAGTTGCATGCTGTGTTCTCCCAATCAATCTCTTAAACTGTTAACCTAAAAGACTACAAAACATGACCCAGGATTATGCTGACCCAGAGTTTAAAATGGCCCAGGGTTAATCATTTAAAGGGACACTTCACACACAAATAAAAATCCTGATAGAAAAAATAAACAACTTTTTGTGTGTGTCTGTGTTTCCCAAAATAAAGTTGTACAGTAATGAAACAGCATGAGGGTTAGTTGCGTAAATGATCGAATTATAATTTTTGGGTGAATGATTCCTTTAATTGTCAAAAGCACTATAAGGTATTGAACCCAGAAATCAAAATCAAATTATTTTCATTTTCCTGAGGAAAGATGATTACTCTCAGTTTAGTGCTGCACAACATTTCATTATGCTGGACCCAGCTGCTGTGATAGGCTCTTTGTAATTATGTGGTTGTAGGAGGCTCGTGATGAAGGGACACCCAGGGTCATCCTTCTGGTTGAAGCATTTAAACATGTATTATTCAGCAGCCTGGCACAGAACATTTCCAGGACCCTGTCTGAGCTGAGCTTCACAGCTTTACCTTTCACAAGCCCCTCATATACTGCAGGGGGAAAAATGCATTTAACATTGAGAGGAGACAAATATTGATCGCTGCTCAATACATGGTAGGTTAAATATACAGACATCGTTCGACATTCCGAATGGTCAGTAATAGCTTGCGTCTGATTAAGTAAGGATATAATGACTGTTTGCATTTCTTATGTGAAGTCTGAAACTGTGCATTGGACTGTGGAGGAGATATGAAAAATACTTCAGTTATTTCCACTGACAAGCTTTTTCAATTCTTTGAAATTAAGTATTTAAGAGAGAGCTTCAAGCCGGAGAAAGTTTTACAATTTCTTAAAAAAATAAATAAATAAAGATAGATAGCTTCTAATATCATGTGTTCGATGAAGGGTTTAAATGTTTAAACAGCCAGACAAAATAAATAATAAATATGATTTTTCACCTGGTGAACGATGCAATCTCTGATTACGTTACATTTACCACATCTACCCTTATTAAAAATATGTTTATTCATTAGTATACTTCTTTTAAATGAAAAATAAGTATAATTTCAATCTACATTTTATACACAAAATTATTCTTATGTATAAAATAATTTATAAAATTATATATATAAATAGTTAACTGTGAATAAAATGGAAGCCTGTTTCTGCCATAGAATAAAACAATAAAAAAAGATCATTGTGACTTTTTATCTCAGAATTGGAAATTTACCTCTCAATTTTGAGTTTTGAATTTTGAGTTTATGAAAAAGAGCGAAGGGAAAAAAGTCAGAATTATTAGTTATAAACTAAGAATTGTGAGGAAAAGTATTTTTTTTTTACTTTTTTTATATTGTGTCAGAAACAAGCTTCCATGGGAAACTTACAGTTATACTTGCAGTATAAAAATTATATTTATGCTTATTTTCATAAATTAAAAAGGCAGCTAGAAGTATATTACTAGCAAGTATACATAAAGTTGGCTTGTTGTATAGTTGCGATACTCGAGAAGCACTTAGATGCAAGCTACTTGTGCACTTATAATTGTCGACTGTTACACTTAAAAATATACTTTTATAAACAAAAAATTTGGGCCAAGAGATAAGAGGTATTTAAATAGTACACATACTATTACAATTATATTAATTTACTTACTACATAAAATGATACTGTACTTGGAAAATATAATAGAATTTTACTAAAGTTTACTTGCTGTATGTATTTACTGATGTAAGTTTGTTTGTAGTGATAGACTTAAAGGGGTCATATGATGTTGCTAAAAATAACATTATTTTGTGTATTTGGTGTAATAAAATGTGTTTATGCGGTTTAAGGTTCAAAAAACACATTATTTCCACATAATGTACATTATTGTTTCTCCTCTATGCCCCGCCTTTCTGAAACGCGTCGATTTTTTCAAAGCTCATCGTTCTGAAAAGCAAGGTGTGCTGTGATTGGCCAGCTATCCAGTGCATTGTGATTGGCCGAATACCTTAAGCGTGTGACAGAAATGTTACGCCCCTTGCCATACTGTGATGATGCCCTGTCTGGCTGGAGCGATGATTCAAAAACATGAAAACCCATTATAAACGAGGCATTCATTGCATCCAGTGGGGACATAATTATGGATTATAATTACTTATACTGTCTTTTTACACGTTGCGTTGCATTGCGCCGCGTAAACATAAAACCATGTCTGCATTTGTGATCGGAGAAATTACAAACAAGCCCTACTCTACACTGCCCAAAAAACTCGCTTTAAATATAAAA
>NW_015505986.1:11590-33272 GCF_001515645.1 Sinocyclocheilus grahami | reverse complement strand
ACAGCGCGGGCGCCGGATTCGACGAAGGAGCATCAGGAGTGCTTGCGGCAACCACATGTGACGACCCCGGGCTGGACTCTGTTTCGTCCATGGTGAAAGCCGATCCGGTGATCCACAGCGCAGTTGTATAATAATAATTATAAATTAAATAATTTATCATTTATATTCCCACTGAGAAAACTCTCAATTTCTTCAAAATATAGGACTTATTTGAGTTTTATGACAACATTTTGCTTTAAGTGCTAGAGGCTGTCAGATTCTTTGACCTACAGTCAACCAAAATTACAAGAGCAAGTACAGATACAATCATTCATTTATGTCCATCCTTAGCCATTTTATGCAATCAGTGGTTCAGCTGACCCTTTGTTTCATATGCTGATTGAAGCTAATATTAGTTTAAGCAATGGCAGGCCGTAGGGTTTCAACGTAGAGTTATCCATTTCTAGCTTTCATTCAGATTCATTTTAAAGTACTAACAATAAAAGGGTAAAACAGAAAAGAATGCACTTACAGTACATACAGTTAGGTTGATATATATTTGGACACAATTTGTATTATTTTAGCTGCTGACCAAAACATATTCAAGTTACAGTTATATAATGGGTTTAAAGTGCACACTCTGAGCTTTAATTTGAGGGTATTCCCCTCGAAATTGGAGGAAAGGTTAAGGAATTACAGCTCTTTATTTCTTTGTTACTTCTACATCAAGCAGGTAATAAGGTCTGGACTTGATTCTAAGTGTGCCATTTGCAATTGGAAGCTGTTGCTGTGAACCCACATCATGCAGTCAAAGGATCTCTCCATACAAGTGAAAAAGTGGCAATTGTTAGACTTCAAAAACAAAACAAATCCATTAGAGATAGCAGGAACATTAGGAGTGGCCAAATCAACAGTTTGGTACATTCTGAGAAAAAAAAGAACACACTGGTGAGCTCAGCAACATAAAAAGACACGGAAGTCCATGGAGGATAACAGTGGTGGATGATCGGAGAATCCTCTCCATGGTAAAGAAAAACGCTTTCACAACATCCAGCCAAGTGAAGAACACTTTCCAGGAGGTGGGCGTCACTGTCAAAGTCTACAATCGAGAGAAGACTATAGAGAGTAAATACAGAGGATTCACCACAAGGCGCAAACAAGGCCAGATAAGACTTTGCCAAAAAAAAAACATCTTAAAAAAGCCAGACCACTTCTGGAAAAGCCTTTTTGGATGGCTTAAATTAAGATCAACCTGTACCAGAATGACGGGAAGAAAAAAGTATGGAGGAGGCTTGGAACAGCTCATGATCCAAAGCATACAATATCATCTGTGAAACATGCTGGAGCAGTGTGATGCATGAGCATGCATGGCTACCAGTGGCACTGGGTTACTGGTGTTTAGTGACGTGACAGAGGACAGAAGCAGCCGGATGAATTCTGAAGTGAATAGGCATATACTCTCTGCCCAGATTCAGTCAAATGCAGCGAAGTTGATTGGACGGCACTTCATAGTACAAATGGAATATGACGCAAAACATACAGCAAAAGCAACCCAGGAGTTTTTGAAGGTTAAAAGTGGAATATTCTGCAATGCCAAGTCAATCTCCTGATTTCAACCCGATTGCCCTTACCAAAAAGTAGTATACTTCAAGTTTATTTTAGTAAGTATACTTAAGTAAAGTTGAAGTATATTTTCAGTATACTTTATGTAGTAAGTATACAAATATCAGTATACTAGTAGTATACTTGTAAGTGTACTATTTCAATACTCGTTGGGACTAAATTGGCCCACTTTCTAGTATATAAAAGTATACCTTTAAGTTTACTTTAAGTATAACAGTAGTAAACTTTGAGTACACAACTAGTTTACATCAAAATGTTTAGCTTGTACTGCAACTATACTAAAAGTGAACTTATAGTTATACTGATAGTTTACTAATTAAATACTTGTAGTAGCAATTTTTAGTACACTTTGAAGTTTATTTTAGCTGCTGACCAAAACATATTCAAGTTACAGTTATATAATGGGTTTAAAGTGCACACTCTGAGCTTTAATTTGAGGGTATTCCCCTCGAAATTGGAGGAAAGGTTAAGGAATTACAGCTCTTTATTTCTTTGTTACTTCTACATCAAGCAGGTAATAAGGTCTGGACTTGATTCTAAGTGTGCCATTTGCAATTGGAAGCTGTTGCTGTGAACCCACATCATGCAGTCAAAGGATCTCTCCATACAAGTGAAAAAGTGGCAATTGTTAGACTTCAAAAACAAAACAAATCCATTAGAGATAGCAGGAACATTAGGAGTGGCCAAATCAACAGTTTGGTACATTCTGAGAAAAAAAAGAACACACTGGTGAGCTCAGCAACATAAAAAGACACGGAAGTCCATGGAGGATAACAGTGGTGGATGATCGGAGAATCCTCTCCATGGTAAAGAAAAACGCTTTCACAACATCCAGCCAAGTGAAGAACACTTTCCAGGAGGTGGGCGTCACTGTCAAAGTCTACAATCGAGAGAAGACTATAGAGAGCAAATACAGAGGATTCACCACAAGGCGCAAACAAGGCCAGATAAGACTTTGCCAAAAAAAAACATCTTAAAAAAGCCAGACCACTTCTGGAAAAGCCTTTTTGGATGGCTTAAATTAAGATCAACCTGTACCAGAATGACGGGAAGAAAAAAGTATGGAGGAGGCTTGGAACAGCTCATGATCCAAAGCATACAATATCATCTGTGAAACATGCTGGAGCAGTGTGATGCATGAGCATGCATGGCTACCAGTGGCACTGGGTTACTGGTGTTTAGTGACGTGACAGAGGACAGAAGCAGCCGGATGAATTCTGAAGTGAATAGGCATATACTCTCTGCCCAGATTCAGTCAAATGCAGCGAAGTTGATTGGACGGCACTTCATAGTACAAATGGAATATGACGCAAAACATACAGCAAAAGCAACCCAGGAGTTTTTGAAGGTTAAAAGTGGAATATTCTGCAATGCCAAGTCAATCTCCTGATTTCAACCCGATTGCCCTTACCAAAAAGTAGTATACTTCAAGTTTATTTTAGTAAGTATACTTAAATAAAGTTGAAGTATATTTTCAGTATACTTTATGTAGTAAGTATACAAATATCAGTATACTAGTAGTATACTTGTAAGTGTACTATTTCAATATTCGTTGGGACTAAATTGGCCCACTTTCTAGTATATAAAAGTATACCTTTAAGTTTACTTTAAGTATAACAGTAGTAAACTTTGAGTACACAACTAGTTTACATCAAAATGTTTAGCTTGTACTGCAACTATACTAAAAGTGAACTTATAGTTATACTGATAGTTTACTAATTAAATACTTGTAGTAGCAATTTTTAGTACACTTTGAAGTATAGTCTCAGTAAACTACTAGTTTAGTAGTTTTATACTCGTAAGTTTTCTTTAAGTGAACTTTACATCATACTTTAAGTATACTACTATATCCCTATTTAGATATTAATTTGTATATATTTTGTTACATGAATATCTGAACATACAAAACATCAAAAGAACAGGGTATCTGCTTGTAAACAAAAACATTTTATTCTAGCTTCATGCATTCTTTTTTTAAACACTTGAATGTGGATAAGTTTCATAAATAAAAAAGAAAGAAATAAACAACATTTTGAACAAAAAGCTGAAAAAAAGACTATGAATTGGATTCAGAACGATAATCAAAACGTAGATAGAGTCGATCAACACCCCAAAGCTTGACAGTCATTATTACCTCTTCATTGGTCAACATTTTATTCCATTACATTACCCAGTTTTGATACTGTTTTATGTCTGATGATCGTGTTAGATTACATGTGGAAGCATCTGTTGTTTCGGTTTCTCCTTCACTTGTGTTTTTTGGAAATTCTGTACAGAAGATGTGTAGCACCCCCTACCATATAACAATGTAAACACGGATTCTACAAGCACAATTATAGCTAAAATATATTTAGACTTTTTCTAAGTATAAGTCAAGTATACTTAAATGCCATTTTAAGTATATTTCTGAGAAGTACATAAAGCCAATTTCTGAGAAGTACATAAAAAGTAGACTAAAAGTATACTTTCCTATTTTTTTGTTTAAAAGAAGTATACTAATAGCACACTTGAATAAACTTTTTCGTAAGGGTGAGTATGCATTTCACTTGCTAAAGACAAAACTAAAGGCAGAAAGAGGCAGAAAGCACAAACAAACAACAACTGAAGTCAGCTGCAGTAAAGGCCTGGCAAAGCATCACAAAGGAGGAAACCTCTGGTGATGTCCTTGAGTTTCAGACTTAAGGCAGTCATTGAAAAAAAATGTATTTTATTTATGATTATATCTGTTTGTTCAATTACATTTGAGCCCCTGAAAATGGGGGGGACGGTGTATAAAATTTCGTAAGGGTGAGTATGCTTTTCACTTGCTAAAGACAAAACTAAAGGCAGAAAGCACAAACAAACAACAACAACTGAAGTCAGCTGCAGTAAAGGCCTGGCAAAGCATCACAAAGGAGGAAACCTCTGGTGATGTCCTTGAGTTTCAGACTTAAGGCAGTCATTGAAAAAAAATGTATTTTATTTATGATTATATCTGTTTGTTCAATTACATTTGAGCCCCTGAAAATGGGGGGGACGGTGTATAAAAATGGTTGTAATACCCAAGCATTTTATATTATATTTTTGTTCAACCCCTTGAAATAAAGCATAAAATCTGCACTTCAATTACATCTTGATTGTTTTATTTTTAATTCTGTTCTGGTGGAATACAAAGCCGAAATTACGATTCCAAAAAAGTTGGGACACTGTACAAATTGTGAATAAAAACAGAATGCAATGTGGAAGTTTCAAATTTCAATATTTTATTCAGAGTACAACATAGATGACACATCAAATGTTTAAACTGAGAAAAAAAAACTTATTTTAAGGGAAAAATAAGTTGATTTTAAATTTCATGGCATCAACACATCTCAAAAAAGTTGGGACAAGGCCGTGTTTACCACTGTGTGGCATCCCCTCTTCTTTTTATAACAGTCTGCAAATCTTGACTTCTGAGAGACACTGCCACTCTGAGAGGCTCTTTTTATACCCAATCATGTTGTCAATTGACCTAATAAGTTGCAAATTGGTCCTCCAGCTGTTCCTTATATGTATATTTAACTTTTCCGGCCTCTTATTGCTACCTGTCCCACCTTTTTTGGAATGTGTAGCTCTCATGAAATCCAAAATGAGCCAATATTTGGCATGACATTTCAAAATGTCTCACTTTCAACATTTGATATGTTATCTATATTCTATTGTGAATAAAATATAAGTTTATGAGATTTGTAAATTATTCCATTCCTTTTTTACTCACAATTTGTACAGTGTCCCAACTTTTTTGGAATTGGGTTTGTAAATTGTGTCAGTGTCCAAATATATATGGACCTAACTGTATTTGTAAAGTCAGAGAAAGTCATTCACTGAGAGTTGAAGGTAATATTGGAAAAATTGCCATTGCCTAGAATCACTCTCTGTGTGTAAATAACACTCTATTCTTGAATAAACCAAGGTAAATTTGTATGTGTATGGCCCATTAACAGCAGATGGCATTCACTCACATGACTGCCCAGTGATCAGTCCCTGTCTAAACACTTCAGGGCAAAGTCACCTCCCTGCATGCCCACACAGCTACTAAAGTTAAATTTACTGAAGAAAGTACAGCTTTGGAAGCTGTCAAGCCCAAAGGTGCTAAAGAGATGTATAATATCTGGAGAAAGCTATCCGTTAACATTTATAGAACATCATCCCTGGTAGAGACTCTCCTGAGCTGTGATTTGAAGGACAGCAGACAAGTTAATCTATTTTTAATTATTGTGCTTTTAATTATTATTATTAATTATTAATAATATTTAATTTATTTAATCGACTTTAAGCTCACAAGGTTTCCTATTAAGCTTTTAATCTTTCAAGCTCTTGAATTATGGAAGCTGAACTTTAAACTTAGCTTTTCTCCTATAATCTGAAATCAATACATGTTATCAGAATGTAAATACATTTTTTTTTTTTCCGGATTCATTTAATAAGGACTGCATCTAAACAGGATATATGTTCCCTTCTAATCTGCTTCTTTTTTTTTTTTTTTTACATATTATATAGCAATATTATTTGGAATATCCTTCAACCATCTATACAAAGGGTTAGTATTTTTTTACATAAAATGAATGAATCAATTTCTGAGAAATTCTTCTGCTAATAATCAAATTGCTAATAATAATTCAATTACTAAGACCTACGGCAATTGGTTTAACACTCTAGCCGAATGTTAATTTTTAGAAGGTATGGGCCCTACGCAACACATTTATGTTTTTTAATGAAGTAATAAAAAAATGATTCACTATAGTAAACAATTCTACACATATATTAAATAAATATCATCTGGGTGTACTTATATTACTTTTAGCTGATAGAGACACGATTTCTCACGAAACATAGTGAATTCACGCAATGTATTTACAGTACTGCCCAAATACATAAATTAAACAAATATTATTTATTAAATATTTTATTGTAAATCTATTTTTTTGTTTTTATTTTATTGTAGGGACAACAGAGTAAGACTAGGAATACAGTTATGTGGCTAGAACCTTTGAGAAGCAGGCTATTTTGTTGTTGTTTGTAAGTTTGAAAATGAGATCTTTAGGATCTTCAGCAAAAATATTTCTGGCTGCTTGAATTTAATTGCTGTTTATCTTTGTACCGGTGTGTTAGTGTTTTCTCAGCTGCTGGCAGACTGGACATCACGGCATCCAAGAACAGATTAATTATGGAACTGAAGACTGAAATATCCTCTCTGACGTCTCCATCTGCAGTGCTTATACTTTACTGAGTCTTTGCAACAACTTTTGCATAATGTCCTTTTTTTCTTACAAAGGTTACAGACTCATTTCTGGACACTGCCAAAACATGATCCAAGCTGCTCTCCCACAGAGATTCAAAAGATCCTGAACAATCAACTTCAGAATTTTCAGTTTAAAAAAAAAAAAAAAAGTTCAGTATGTGTGAATTTCATCTTCAATTTTTGTAATAGTAATTTCATTACTATTTTTGTTTAATATTATGTGTTAATATAATAAATAATTGTTTAGTAATCATATTTTGTGTATTATTGTGGGGTTTCAAGGAATATTTATCTTCACGAGTAAAAGATATGACAGAATGTCTCTATGTCAAGGTTTTATAGGATAATGTTGTGAAGCAGTTCGATATAACAGACGGAGACTGAGAAATTAAACAAATATTAAACATATACAAGGGCTGTGTCACGGGTTGCTGGGGAAAGGGGCTCGAAGGAGGCAGATAGTCAGACTTACAGAGTTGTTAATAAATCCACGTGGGAGAAATGGAGAAAACAACCACTTTAAAAGATGGAGACAAGACAAAAGAAGAAAGGCTGGGCTATAAATACTAAACCAAATGATGGACTAATAAGATGATTAATGAACACAGGTGGAAACTAATGAACTAATCAAGGGGACTAAGGGAAACTAGGTCAAAGAAGGTAGAACAGAAATACAGGAAAATGTAAACCATAACAGAACATAAACGTGACATATCGCCCCCCCCCATCCCGGAAGGCGCGTCCCGCACCGTAACAGTTCCAACGGGGAGGGGGGGACAGGCGCCCTGGAGGCTGGTGCAGGGCAGGAACAGGGCGGAGCAGGCAGCTCGGGGAGCCATGGCGGAGTAGGCAACTCAGGGGGCCATGGCGGATCAGACAGTTCAGGAGTCCATGGCGGACCAGGCAACTCGGGGAGCCATGGCGGAGCAGAAAATTCAGGAGGCCATGGCGGAGCAGGCAGCTCAGGGAGCCATGGCGGAGCAGGCAGTTCAGGTTGCCATGGCGGAGCAGGGGATTTAGGAGGCCATGGCAGATCAGGCAGTCCAGGAGGCCATGGCGGATCCTCTGTGACCTTAGCCGGCTCGGCCACCACGGCCACAGGCATATGCCCCCCCCCCCAAAAAAATTCTGGGGTGAGGATAGGAGGCAAGAACTCTGGAGGTAGCGCTATGTCCAAGAGCCCCGAGTCAGCGGCGGCCGGCGGGCTTGACGTAGGAGAGGTCGGCGAGCTGGTTCTGGATTGGGGCCGGATGCTCTCCAGACACCCGGAAGATCCCTTCCCTCCAGCTTAGTCCAGTGGTGTCTGGGAGGTCCATGGGGCAATGGTAATTAGCCCCGATCCAGAACAGCGAGTTGAACGTGACATTGTCCAAAGCTGTCGCCGCGGCGAGCCCACAGGCTAAGGCGGCGAAACAAGCGGCAATTTTCATGATCGCGGGGGAAAAAACAGGGAAACCAAAAAACTTTCAACAAAACGAAAAAAATGGGGAGACGGAGCGCCACTTACTATTTTGTGGGTCCTGTCTTCTGTCACAGGCTGCTGGGGAAAGGAGCTTGAAGGAGTATGAAGGAGGCAGATAGTCAAACTAACAGAGTCTTTAATAAATTCACGTGGGAGAAATGGAGAAAACAACCACTTTCAACGATGGAGACAGAACAAAGAAACTGAGGAAAGACAGGGCTATAAATATTAAACCAAACGATGGACTAATAAGATTATTAATGAACACAGGTGGAAATTAATGAACTAATCAAGGGGACTAAGGGAAACTAGGTCAAAGAAGGTAGAACAGAAATACAGGAAAATCTAAACCATAACAGAACATAAACGTGACAGGCTGACAGTAATAAAATTTTGAGTTTCAGACAACATTCAATTAAATTCTTAAATCTCGTTGATTTTCACAATATTGTTTCAAAGCAGCATTGTAGAAAATGCATTTTTACATTTATATAGACATTGATACATTACATTGATATAGTTTGAAGTTGGGGAAAAAATCTTGCACCTGATGATAAGTGATTTCCAATCAAGAAGGTTTAAATTTATCAAATGTATCTTTTTTTTATGTGAAAATCAATTTCTGAACCAGTCATATTCTAAAATTGCTGTAAGGTGAGTCATGACTTTGCATCTTGCTGAAGATCTTGGCATTTTGGTTTTCGAACAGAGCTGATTAGTCATATACGTCCATGTGACACTCATAAATACATTTTGAGTTCTGCCGTTAAAGGTAACATTAAATACATCGCATTTGTTGCTGTTACTAAGATGCTCATGAACATTTATTCATTGGTAAACATACAGATTAGTCCCCTGTGTTTTACACTGTGCTCATTTGACATCAAGATTTAACATCCACTAATACTTTCACTCTCATATTTGTGTCATATATTTGGAAAGTTATTTTAGCTTTTTGTTCTTGTTAATGGCATTTGTCCGTGTTTCACTCCGTCTCGAATCGCGCTCGCGGAAAGCGCTTGAGAAACAGTGTCTCTTCCGCGGCTCGGTACGCTTTCAACACGTTTTTTTTTAGTCTCGAGCAAGACGATATTCACATTACATGATTTGACTGATTTTTACGTAGGAAGGGCGACAGTACACCACATTAAAAGAAATGATCATTCATGTTTTCATAACCGCTGCCCAAATTAAAAAAACGAAACTAAAATTAAATAATCTTTGAGAGCAAGGGAGCCCCCTGGTGTTTCAGGGGCCCTACGCAGCTTGTGTATTTTGCGTATAGGGAGGATCAGCTCTGTGTGGATCAAGAGATTGCACAATATGATATAGGACTGATAAAACCCATTGTTATTTGTAACCATAAGGCTAGATCATCATGACATCTGGTGTCAAGCTCTCATTTTAAATAACTTATGGTTGATATAAAAAACACTTAGAAATCATACAATTGTAAAAGCTACATGGAGAGTTCAGTGAACTCTCTGGTGGAAGAGGTGGAAGGAACTGAAGTGCTTCTGTGGCAGCAGATCCTCCCAGAGGATTTACTGGACCGCTAATCAGCCCCCTCATGAGAGCCACTGCTCTGCTAAAACTACCAGATCTAAACAACCTACACACTCCCTTCTAAAATAAACATACTTTCACACTGTTTTATACAACAGGAAGTAAAAATTGCATTACACAATATTACCAGTTCCTATTTTTGCTCCGCAAAACAAAGCCACCAAATAATTGCCCATTGCATGTCTGAACAAAACAGCATTGGTTTTCATTCCTGACTGTATCACTGTTCTTGAAAGAAATGGCTGAGTGAATGATTCAGTTTCTCACTTATGAAGATCACTTGAGTTATACTCAATCCATTTTAAGGCATTGAGAAATTATTTTCACAAGAAAAAAAATGTCAATTTGATTATCAAAGATGAGTTTTAAAGGCTAAAATTAGTGACTGCAGGAAATACCACTACTACTGCTAATTCTACTACTACTAATAATAAAAATAATTACTATTATTAATTTTTGCACCCTATTTAAGAATAAAAGCTTTCATTTGAGATGTTACAGTAATTAGAAGTTTTGGATATTTTGTGTAGAAAAAAGCAGAAGATTGACTACTTGTCTGGTTAATTATTCAGAAATCAAAAATGATAAAAATAGATATAAGGTAAGTCATCTTAATTAGTGGTTCCACTTACCTGAACTCACACAGCAGTCTATGTGACGACACAGTTATATATCAACAGCATACTATTATTTTGCAATGAGTCAAGAATTTTCTTTTTCCATTTCAGCATACAGTTATTTACATTGTCCACAATCCATTATTATTCACTGACCTGAAATTCTAAGGCACTAAAAAGGAATTAAACAAACAAAATCTTGTCCCAGGGCATGATGTGGGTTAAAGCTGCTCTTAATGCGCAGAATCTTCAAGGAGGATTAGAGCTGGTGTGGAGGTGCACTTGACAGATAAGAACACAATGTAGTCCCTCTCAGCAGGGAATACTGAACTCATTTAGA
This sequence comes from Sinocyclocheilus grahami, assembly GCF_001515645.1. Taxonomy (NCBI): domain Eukaryota; kingdom Metazoa; phylum Chordata; class Actinopteri; order Cypriniformes; family Cyprinidae; genus Sinocyclocheilus; species Sinocyclocheilus grahami. Next base: position 22,425 of record NW_015505986.1, on the reverse strand, counting down.
ATGAAAGGGCAAATAACAGCCAGTTAATCTTATAATTCATTTTTGATCACATGTCAAATAAAAAATAAGACAGCAAGACTAGTTTGATAGAATAAATTATTATTATTTTGCTTTGCATCAAATTTCTTATAAAGACCTTACTCTGAAGTACTGTGCAAGGTAATCAGATGCCTGTATAACCTCACCTCTCTGAAAACACTTCTGTTTTCTGAGTTTTGCAGATCAGTCATTATCATTGGGCACTTGTACCTATGTAGTGATAATGGAGCTTGATAATAGGAGAGGTAAACATTGTGACCCTGATTGGTGCTCTCTAACCCAGCGACTGCATCCCAAATAGTAGCTCTCATTACTCAGTGAGCCTCTGCTACCATCTTTGCTCATTATCCTCTTCAGTACAAGAGTGGCTAAAAACTTCTCAGTTGAGTAATTGCATTTAAGCCAACTCTCCAGTTCATTGTGATCTCTGTGCAAGACAGCTACTTTTTTCAACAAATTGAAACTATGCAGCCAGTAGAGAATATTGCACAACATCTTTCAAACTGTTAATAAAGCTGCTGTTAATGAAAAGACAAACTGCATCTCAGAGTGATTTTTGAAAGAAGCTCTTGTAAGAAGTGGATCTCAAAAGTAAGTTATTTTAAAAATGTCCCTGAAACAAAGGCTTTTGAATTAAAGACAGTTCAACCAGAAATTACAATTCTGTAACCATTTACTCACCCTCAACACACACAAAACCTAGCAGGCACAGGACGTCAATATGACGGCAGGTTGACGTTGAGGTTGACATTTTGATTGAGAATGAAAATCGGGTTGACATCAGTATTTGACGCCAATTTGACATTGACTTAACGTTGGATTTTACACAACATAAAAACAACTAAATTTCAACATCAGCTGACGTCGGTATTGGACATCAGATTAACACTGACATTAGACGTTGAATTGACATTGAATTTTGGTCACCCGACGTCGCAACCTAAATTTAACCAAATATCAACATCTTATGGTGTTGTGTGCCTACTGGGAAAATTTGGTTCTACTGCCATACAAAGATCCTGTTAAGCCCCTGTATAGTTTTTGAAGGTTCTCTAAGATTACGTTGTTTTCAAATTTTTTGCTCCCCTATAAGGAAATATTCCAGGACCCCCACACAAGACTTTTTGACCTGAGAAAAGCATAAAAGTTATTCAAAACAGCTTTTGCCATTGTAATAAATTCTCATTCATAGCAAACATGAGTGGAGTAACATATCTCAAATTTAAGGAGGAGAATGGGGTTCCTCTGGTTCTACATAGCACCATTTGACAAAGGTGCTATATAGTGGTTCCCCTGTGATTACAAGCCAATGAACCACTTTTTGTGCTATTTATTCCGAACCTATATGAGTTTCTTTTTTTCTGTTAAGCACAAAAGAAGATACTTTGAAGAATGTTGCTACCCAAAAGCATTTTTTCCATCCTATGAAAGTCAATGGCTACATCAAATGGTTACCAACATTCTTCATAATATCTTCTTTTGTGTGCAGTATTTTAAGCTATAATTTTATGTTTACATTTGTTAGGTCACCACTGAGGACCAATGTAAATTCTGTGTCCTAAAACAAAACCAAAGAGTTAGAGGACATCCCTGAATGTTATGATTTCTGAAATAAAGACTGTTTGAATGATCGCCACGTTTGCCAGGGAATCCCAACAGGCAGCTGTGAGTGGGCTAATGACAGCAATCAGTGATCACACACACACACACACACACACACTTATTCCCAGGGCATTATCCATCACCAAGGAAACAAAGTCTTCCATCATGGGAAAGTCCTTGATTGTATCATTCTCAGATAACAAAGACAATCAAAACTAATGGATCTATTATTGCCATTGATAGAAATGACTGCAACTGATTCTATTCCTTCTACTGTGATGAGAATATTAAATAGTAAACACATTTTCAAGCTCTAACCTTAGCACCTCTTATTTTGTCCAATGATTTTGAACTCAAGCTGGGTGTTTTTTCAGCACCACCTAAATTATGTAACCAACAGATGAAGCAAAACAGTTATGATAATGTCATATTCAATGTCTAAATTGTTGAAATGCTTCCCACGCTGTCTATAAAACATAAGCAGTGTGGACGTGTTAAGATAGCAGTGGTCTGAGCAGGTTAATGTGGGATTGTGAGCCAGTGATCTAAACCACTTCAAAATGCCTGAAGGATGGGATGATGACTCTCAATGGGATGATGCGCATTGACATGACAACCACTCTTGATCTTAGTACCCACCGCATTTACAGCACTGCATGGGTCCAAGAGACTGATGGCGCAGGGCTGAGCTGAAAAACAAACCAAAACACAACATCAGCGTGATGCTCAGGCCCTGTGGTTATTAATTCATCATCATTATTCCAGTTCAGTTTTGTTTGATGTGCTTGAAACAGCAGCATTCCTGATTCTTTCACAAAAACGCTTAACGTCGCCTGCTGGCAAAGATGCCATTAGCAGTTTGGTCCTGGTGTGATGAAGAGTGGAGAGCAGATGGAAAACATACAGATGCAGGTGTCTGGGTTTAGATTTCACACATTCCTCAATAGATGTAATTGCAAATATGCAATGAAATGGGAACACTGAGAAGCTTCTTCTAAAAATTAAAAGAGAAAAAACTTACAGCCATATGGATGAAATTTGAATCTTCACTCACACTGTGTGCTGTGGTTTGAATTTGTATTCAAAACTGGGAAGTGAGAAGGTTCTTTTTCTGTATTTTTAATAACCTCTGATCTCAACAATAGATCAAGTTAGTCAGTGCAAGGTTATTTCCTTGTCACTGCACTTTGGGTAGAATGATGAATGGCTCTAGAATTTCTACATCCATTGAGATTATTCAGTAATACAATCCTATACAGTTTAAGAGGGGTGAAATGAGCAATGGCTACTTGCATTGCATTGAACTGTGGTGGTATTTACACATTTCTTTCTTCAAAATATGAAAATATAAGTACACTTATAATATATTAGGGCTGTCAATCAATCAAAAAATCATACAGATTTGTGTAAATAAGTGTGACATTGCACCCAACATTAAATTTTGTAATCACTATAATTCTAATCACTATTTTCACATTGAAACTCTCTTTTCTGTTCATATTAATTATTTAATATTTTAAGCACTTGTTTAATGTCATCTTTTTTCTAAGTACGAAGAATCAAGGCCAATATCACATATACCAATACTGATGCTGATGTCGCTCTCTGTGTGTTTTTTTTTTGTTTTTTTTTTAGATTTCTACATATAAAATGTGGATAAAAGCCAGGCATTTAATTATTTATAATAATTATAGTATATTCTATAAATATATTATGAACAATTTGACACAATATTCACAAACCCATTATAATAAATTAACTTTGCTTTTTTATATAGTGTGTTGTTTCTGTCTCTTTCAATAGTCTTTCAGCTCTCTCTGTTTGAATAATTGCTATCAATTAATTTGATCCCCGCTTTAAAGTTTATTTTGCACATTAATTTTCATGAGAAATAAGTAATACAATTAACATTTGCTATCAATATTTTTCTGTGAGGGTTGATCTTCATGATACAACATCAGTATCCCTGAGACACAGCACTTGATGAGTAAACCAATGTCCCTCTTTTTTATTTACATAAGCAAACAACATTTATGACAGCTATTGTTATCTTTACTCTTTGCATTCTGTTAGCTAGTTATAGACATCTCTAGTTGATCTATATCCCATCAGGAGCCGTACTAACCTGACAGATTACATCCTGCCGTTATTCACAACTCACTACAGATTGTACTCAAAGTGAAGGAAACCAAGCAGAGAGCTAACAAGTTCAGCATGCCTCAGGCAGCAACACAATCACTTAACATAACGGCTACAAGCATATGCACAGCATGACCCAGTCAGCCTAAAAAAAAACGTTGCCAGGGTGACGGCCAAGGCTAATCATATGCATCAGCACTAAAACTGCCTCTAAAAGCATTTAATTTTCTCCACATGGCCCTCATCTCCCAGGACATTTAACAGTATCTCGCTGATAAGCCCAAGCAAATCCGCAGTCAGTTTTGCATAAGTATATTTCTGTTATGTACCCAAACAGGGACGCTTTTAAGCTCCTTGCACTGCTGTCAGCTCGAGAGACATTTGACTTTGAACTCAACATCAGTTTGGCTCACAAGTATAGCATGCCATCAGATTAATTCAAAACAGATGTGATTCATTTACAATGTCAATAACATCAAAAACAAAATGGACTATGTGGAATTTGATAACATGGGTAAAGTTTCTGTTGGTTTTCCTTTCACTTTCTTTCACAAAGTCCCAACATGGTCACACAACTCCTCTTCCTTTCCTTATCAGCATTGTACCATGACCCTAAAACATCATCTGCAATTTCTCTATTTCTAGCCGCTGTTTTTATTGCCATACATTCAAGCTCATGGTAATTGTGCGTGTCTCCGATACAAAAAACAGCATTCAGCAGCAGCGCTGAAGATTAAATACTTAAGTCTTTTAATTTTTTTCCACTTGCCTATCGGCATTAAAAATGCATCCAGTCTGTTTTTTTTGTTAAAAGCATATTACGCAAGACTCTAAATATACAGTTCAGGGACTGCTTGTTCTCTGTCTTCAGCTGTCCACTGTGGCAACTGCAGTTTTCTTCGCCTTTCAACAGGGACTCGAGAAGCTTTTAGTGGCTCAAATGACCCATCCGCTCTCTGCAGCCATCAGCGCTGTTGGTCAAAAAGCATTTAGCTCTACCTGGCCCTTCATGCAGAATAAAAGATAACTGAAATGATAATATCTGTGAATGAAGGGAACATGACCACACACTTTTTTTTTCTTTTCTTTTTTTTTTTGTATGCGATGCACATTTCAGTTTGTTGGAAATCACTGTAAAGCACTTTCTAAGAAGAAACCACTCTTGGATTTGCCAGAATAAATTTTTTGAAATATACAAAGGTGGTACAGAAGTAGCTGAATACCCTGCTGAAAAAAAAACATCTGATAACAGACTAACATCTGAAGGTTGACTGGTTTTAACTGGTCTTCCAGCCTGGTCATAGCAGGTTTGCAGGCTGGCTTTAGAGGCGACCAGCCTGACCAGCTTAAACCAGCTAAGACCAGGGATAGAACTCTATTAAAAGGGTGGTTGAATATGATTTCACTTTTTTACCTTTAGTTATGTGTGTTGCTGTTAGAGCACAAACAACATCTGCACGTACAACATACACTCAAAATTCAATGCAAGGTGAAATATTTTCTTTTAAAGAAATCACTGTTTAAGGACTACAGAAAAGGTTGGTAGGAACTACAACAAGCTTCTTCCCGGGTTTGTAAAATCACTAACTCCAATGTTTACATAAATCCTGATCGTAGGAACATGAAACTACCTGTAATGGACCTTTTTCACATTTCCGGGTTTCTCAGCAGCGGATGTCGTCATAGTTGGGTTAACTTGAAGAGCGGTGAATGGGAGAGTACCACAAATATATTTTTTGCATTCCCATTTGCTCAAATAGCAATAGAAAAACTCCACAATAGTATTTTCCTGATTTTCAAAAAAAAGGGCATATAACAGCAGTCAGATCAATATAACGGCAGTCAGAAGAGAGAACGATGTCAAATTTACCATCCCTCCCATAGACGCTGCATTAGAAACACCCGCACATTAGCGTAAACTAGTTTTTTTTTGTAATTTGATGCAGAGGTAATATAATAGAAAGAATAGTGTTATAAAAGTACATGCATTTAAAAAAAACACAAATATGAAAAACTTTCGAGGATTTATGATGCTGATGACCATTAAACGCGTCATCACAGTCTTGTGAAAAGGGTCCATGGTAAGGGGTGTGACGTTTCCGGACAACGTGCACTAGGCAGTTTTGCTAATCACAACACACTGGGACAGCTAACCAATCTGAGCCCGATTGCATATTTTTAAGGGAGGGTCTACATAGTACCCAGAATTCAACAGACTGTTTTGAGGAGAATAAAGGTAAAATATGTGAAAACAATGTTCTTGGTTTTTTTAATGAAGCCTAAACACGTTACATACGGCACCTCATACACACAATCAAGATAGCCGTCGGCCTGCTGGTTCATCATCAAAGAAAAACCCTGTGTTCCATTTGGAAGGGCTCATCCCTATGCCCTAATCCCTTCAAAGAGTTTACCCTCTAGAGTGAGAGCTTCGAAGGGTTGAAGGGTGTAGGGGACCAAACAACTGTTTCATGAAGTGCCCTTCTGCGTCATCATCACGTGCCCACACGGAGGCGCAGTCATCATGCAAAGATTCTGCACAAAGGATCATGGGAGCCCGAAGTGTACATCAGTTGTACCCTTCGAAATCCTTCATTCCGAAGGGCCCTTTGAAGCGGCCAGTTTTGAGCACTTCGGTTTGGAACGACCCTTCAATATGGCAGCCATGATTGTTTTCACTCCGAAGTGCCCTTCGGAGGGCGATAGCCTATATCCCATTTGGAACGCACTGTGTCAGATTAAGTGACGTTGACGGCCGACAAAAGGGGGCGCTAATGCAATCTATTTTTGCTAATAAGAAACCAAAACTGAGGTAGACGGAGAGTGGGCTCGTGATGGCAAGCAAAAGACGTGAAGATATAGGCGGTTGGGAAAAGCTAAAAGAAAGAAAAAAGTGAACAGTTACATCAGGTTACCTTTGCCCGCCTCTCTCACTATACACAGCATGTAGCCTATTGCACTGTAGTAAAATCCCAGGACACCCCTACTCCCAATGTCCACTTCTATTTATCACTCCGCATTGTCTGGAATGAATATTCCATTCATTCATAAAGAGACAGCAGCGATTCTACAACGGGTTACATTTGAGAGCTGTTGAGTGCGAAAATAGAGTAGCCTAAAAGGTGATTAGTCTGATTAACATGACACACACACACACACACAGCCATATGAATACTCAAATTAAAGAATTCTGTTGTTTAAGGTTTCTAGATTCTAGGTTTATGTTCATCATTGTCATATACATTTTGCATTCTGCTCTTTTTATGTAGATTTCAAGTATTTTAGTTCATACAATAATACATTTATTTCAATCCTCTGTTAAAATATATATATAAACCATCGCATAATTTGTAATGGTTTTACTGGTTATAATGAAATTTTTATTGGTTTTAATGAAAACTGTAATGGCGCCTGTTGGTCTCTACTGGTAACTGTTCACCTTCTATTCATGGCTTTTGTTAAAGCCACTAAATCCTAATGTAATATGTCCCAAAACACACTACAGGAAACCATTATTTAATGGTTTTAATGGTTAAAACTTGATTGTAATGTTTTTGATGGTATTTGTAGTGGAAATCATTCGAATTTCTGTAATGGTTTCTATTGTTTTTGTCAGCAGGGTCACCATGGGTTTTGTGATGTTGACCTGGCCATTAGACTGTGGGTGGTATCCAGAGGTGAGACTGACGTTAATGTTGGCAGAACGCGGACCAAACTCGGGAAGTGAACTGAGGACCACGGTCCGAGACAATGTCTTCAGGGAGTTGGTAAAAACAGAAGACCTGTTCGGAGAGTACCTCTGCTGTTTCAAAGGTTGTGGGGAGTTTACTTAGGGGTATGAGACGGCATGCCTTCGAGAAACGATCAGTGACCGTTAGGATGGTGGTATAGTTCCTTGAGCTGGGGAGATCAGTGACTAAGTCTGTAGCTATGTGACTAAAGTCTATAGCTATGTGTGACCATGGCCGTTGGGGAACAGGAAGTGGCTGAAGAAGACCTGCTGGGCGCTGGTGGGAAGATTTGGAGATGTCACAAATGGTACACTGATGAACAAAATTAATGGTATCCGCCTGGAGAGTGGACCACCAGAACCAGTTGGAGATGAGTTGAATGGTGGCTGTGATTCCGGGGTGACCTGCGTTGGGGGAGTTATGGACCCATTGCATCACACGATGACGAAGACTAGTAGGAACATAGGTACGATCGGGGGAACATTCTGGCGGAGGGGGTTCACTGATCTGGGCCTCTGCCATTTCTGTCATAATGTCCCATTGAACAGGAGCGAGAATGAGGTTAGAGAGGATTATGGGTTCCTTGGAAGGAGGGATCTGAGCTGCTTCGAAAAGCCGTCTTCCACTCGTCTCCCTCCCGAATGCGAATCAGATTGTAGGCGCTGCGAAGGTCGAGCTTGGTGAAATATTTCGCAGTGCAAAGTTGTTCCAGAGCTGCTGGAACTAGAGGTAGAGGGTACCGGAATTTGACTGTCAGTTCATTGAGACTGCGGTAATCAATGCATGGTCGGAGACCTCCTTCTTTCTTCTTGACAAAGAAGAAACTAGCGGACGCAGGTGAGGTGGATGGTCTAATGAACCCCTTTGACAGCTCCTCCTCAATATAAGCCTTCATAGCCTCGGATTCTGGCTGCGATAGTGGGAAATCTTTACCTCTAGAGGGATTTGATCCTGGAAGAAGATCGATAGCGCAGTCAATGAGTTGGTGAGGAGGAAGTTGTGAGGCCTTGGTCTTACTGAAAGCGTCAGCGAGGTCATGGTACTCAGAGGGCATTCCCGGAACCGGTGAATCATCTGTTATCTGGGCTGGTCGGGGAGAGGAGTGCGATAGGCTGGTGAGCAAACAATTCTGTTGGCAGGAGTCAGACCATTGTAGAATCTGTTTAGTTGTCCATGAGATCCAGGGGTTATGTCTCTCTAGCCAGGGCAGGCCAAGGATGATGGGATTCAGAGGAGAGTCAATAGCAAATAGGTGGATGGTTTCCATGTGAAGTATGCCAGTTTATGGATTATGGGTTATGAACTTGATCTGTCCTGTGCCCAGAGGACGTCCATCTAAGGCTGCCACTGCCACCCGGGATTCACATGGAACAAGAGGGAGGTTATGAGAATTGGCAAACCTTACATCAATGAAATTCCCCGCAGCCCCTGAATCTATCAATGCTACGGTCTCCGTGCACTTATCATTAAATGTTAGTGCAATGGGAACTTCTAAACAGTTAATGGAATCAGGAGTGGCACTCACCATAGCGTAACTTCGAGCGGCTGGTCGGGTAGGACAGGAGGCTCTCATATGGCCGGATAGGCCGCAGTAGAGACAGAGACGATTCCGCATTCTTCTCTCTCGTTCCACATCGGTGAGGCGAGTGAAACCAATCTGCATGGGTTTCCGATTCAACAGAAGCTGTGGCCGCTGGAGAATACGCAGGAAATTGGCGAGAGGCACGTCGTGCCCGCATTAAATTATCAATGCGGATGGAGAGCTCAATGAACTGTTCAAGGATCCTCCCCTCATCACGGCAGGCGAGCTCTGACTGTAACTCGACGTGAGTCCCTTGCGATACAGCAGTTTAAGTGGTTCGTCCTCCCATCCTGACTGTGCTGCGAGAGTGCGGAATGAGAGAGCATAATCCACAGCCGTGCTTCGTCCCTGTCGTAGAGCGAGTAACTGTTCGCCAGGCTGCTTTCCGCCCGCTGAATGCTCGAAAACCTCACGGAAACGTCTCAGAAAGCAGTCAAATGATGTAAATGACAGCCGTCTCCCTTCCCAAGCAGCAGTGGCCCAGTCCAGAGCTCGTCCAGTTAACAGAGAGCAAACAAATTAAACCTGACTATCGTCGGTGGGGTATAACTGCGGTTGCTGATTCACAAACATGGAGCATTGTAATAGAAAGCCCTTACATCTTTCCGGTGAGATGTCAAACTTCCCGGGGAAAGCCAGACGTGGGCTGGTCGATGAGTGACTGGGACTGGGAACCGTTTGTGACGGAACGGATGGAGGAATGCTGGGCTCAGGCATGGTGGCTTGTAGCGTCCTCACCATCTCCTCCATGAGCATGGTGAGTCGTTGCAGCTGTTGTTGATGAGACGCTACCATGGAGGCCTGGGAAGATACCGCGGTTGTTAGCTTATAGATCGCTGCTGGTTCCGTGTGTGGCGAAGTCTTCTGTAACGAGGAGTCAGAGGCGTGCGGATCCATTTGCAGCTTTTATTTAAATCAAAGGCAGAGTTGAACAGGCAGTAATCAAACAACAGTGTCACGAACAGCAGGGATAATCCAGGAGAGTAAACAGAGGCAGAGCAAGGGTCAGGGCAGGTGGCAGAGAATCACACTAGTAGTAACAGTCCAAGGTAATACACAAGAGCTCTCAAGACAGGGGATGAATGCTCAGAAATGTAGCCGGGGCAATTCAAGACTTCGCGAATACTGAGAGTCTGGGAGCTGCTTAAATGGGGAAGCTAAGGGGAAACACCTGTGCCAGTAATCAGTCCCAGGTACGGGGTGTATGGGAAATGTAGTCCATGAACGTTAGTACTCGGGAGAGGGTGCCCTCCGGAGGCCATCGGAGAGAGCCAGAGAGGCCTGATTTGTGACAGACAGTAGCAACTGTTTGTAGTTGTTTGGCCTATTTGGTAGAAAATCCAGGGCCGTTTTTCACTCCCAGTCCGTCCCTGGGTGTGTCTTAGGGTGTTTTCACACCTGTAGATCGATTGCTTTGCTCCGAAACAGGGATTCAAATGATTACAATGTTGCTTTTTATTCTTGGTGCGGTTCGCTTCACACAGCAAAGTTTCTAAACGGACCAAATTTGTTAATACAAGTCAGGCGCGAGTAAACTGTTCTCTCATTGGTCAAAGTTCCACGGTTTATTTTCCGGGATTCCACTGAGCTGTCATCTGTCAGAATGGAACAATAACAGCTTTGCGGGCTTATTGTTTGGTTTTTTGTAGCTGTCATTAATAATAATTTATCATTTTGAGCAGGAGTCCAGGATTGATTGGGAAAACATTTTTAAAATGCACATACTACAAAGAAGAGCAATA
>NW_015505986.1:4616-11515 GCF_001515645.1 Sinocyclocheilus grahami | reverse complement strand
GACCAGGATCTTTTATAGCTGGGACCGCTCCATCTTTCAGTATCAAACGATGTGCAAATCCAGCGTCGAACTGGGCCTTGTTTAAAAAACGTTCGTCAAACAAACACACTTGTGAAACTCCTTTGCTGCCCCTGAAAAACAAACTGTATCCACTGTTTACATAATGCTCGGTTCTTTAGGAAGCTGAACAAAGTTATCTTTTCCTTACAACCAAAAACACTTCTTTGGATTGGAGACATTCTTCCCGAGCGAGTCCCGTGCAGCACTGCCGCTGGATGAAGCACTTTGATGGGCGCGATCTAGCTCTCACTCTGGTCGATGCGTGCACGGGCGCGCTCTTCTGGGAGAAATGCCCATATAATGAGTTCCACCTTCGTTCATGTCATTAAGAGCCACGATAAAAAAAAAACTCTCAGAAACTTGTACAAACCTGGAAGTAAGATTTTTGGCACAGAAATACTCTGTCATACGTCCAAATTGTTTTTTGAAACTTTGTCCATGCTTAGCATGAGAATCCAACTCTTTAACAGTGTAAACAACTCTGAATGCATGAACCCAGCATTGTGGCGCTGTGCAGACCGATCAGTGTATGGCATCAAAGTACTATTTTTTCATTATGGTATAAGGACAGTTGACATTTTTTGCTTTATGCTCCCTAAAAACATTAAAAATAAATTTTAATAATGAATTTTAAAACATCATCATAAAAAAGGAGTGTTTGATTAACTGTATGTATAAATTGCATTAACAGATCATTTTATGCCATTTAGTCAAATAACTGGCTACATGAGGCATGGGCTGCACACTGCAGTAATACATTTAGATTTACATTTAGTCATTTAGCAGACGCTTTTATCCAAAGCAACAAACAAATGATGACAACAGAAGCAATCAAAACCAACAAAAGAGCAATAATATGCAAGTGCTATGACAAGTCTCAGTTAGTTTAACACAGTACACGTAGCAAGGTTTTATGCTCTATATACATACATATATATATAATAAAACGAAAACAAGTAGATAGAATAGAAAAAGAATCGAGAAAGCTGGTGTTAGAGGCCTTTTTTATAGAAAACAAGTCGTTAGAATAGTGAGTGCAAGTGTTAGAGGTTCAAGTCAACAAACAGATAAAATAGAATTAGAATAGAGTGCTAGAGTTAGATGGTCAAATAAAGATGGAAGAGATGTGTTAAAGCCATTTCTTAAAGAAGGCTAAGAACTCAGCTGCTCGAACTGAGTTGGGCAGGTCATTCCACCAGGAGGAACTGAACAAAAGACCAACAGAGCTACAAGTTCCATAGCCGTTCAGCAGGTGACAAATAAAGATGAATGAGCACTTTTAACGGTTTTATAACACCTGTTTAAGAACTTCGATGTCACTGTTGTGCATTTGCCATGGTTACTGCTGAAAAGTCATTATGGGGACACAACATGGTGCCATGCTTGACTGATTGATATGAGAGTAAAGCATTCAGTCACAGCAGGGCAGGGTTTTAAGGGGTCTCTCTCTGTGCTGTCTGTCTTTTTCCTCTCGTCCTCTTTTTCAGAGCAGATCTGCCTCAAGCCACATTGCCTGCTGCCCTTGACATCCTATTAGATGAAAAACAGCAGTAATTGCCTGTCATCACATACCCTGTCCTTGACCAAATGTGACCGAAGAATAAAAGCGCTCCCCTTGTTTAATCCCATGCTTCCATATTTTGGAAAGAAGCAAGTGAACTACTACTTCCTCTTGCTTATTTTTATTTTGTCAAAATACTGATGCAAGGCAACAAAAATTCACAACTTTTTCAAGTTGTTTCAGAAGTAGTAGCAGGCAGAGCGAACAGCGAGTTAATTGACATGGGCTTTTGTAACTGAATTCCCCTTCAGTAGTTCTAATGTAAAGATGATGTAAAAATGAACATTCTGTCATCATTTACTAACCCTGTCATTCCAAACCTGTATTTCTATATTTCTTCTGCATAACACAAAAGGAGATGTATTTGATATGAATGTATGTGAATCACTGATGTTATGGTGTAATATTAACCCGATTAAAACATTTACTTATGTGTAGATGATGGGCTTGATTCCCAGAGAATGCATAAACTGATCAAATGTACACCTTCAATGCAATGTAAGTCACTGGATAAAAGCATCAGTCAAATGAATAAAAGTACAAATGTAACAAATGCATTGGTTCTGACCTTTCTGTCTTTAGAAGTCACACATCACTGACTAAAACTATTTTAAGGTCAAATTAGCTAAATGGGCCAGCTAAACTAGTGAAACGTTACATGTGTTAAATGTGACATCATGCTACCTGTTTGTCTGTGCAAAAGAAATCTGGGGAGCATTAGGGAAACCTGTTTGAAAACAGTCATTAATTTTACAATTCCCTTTGGTGCCATTTGTAGAGCAGAAGCGACACAGCTCACCTTTAAACTCACCAGTGGTTTTGTTATGTAGCATGTGATGAATGGCAATGTCAGGTACTGTAGTCACAGGAGGGTTATGTGACATAAGATAAAGCATGAAAGTGCACTAATATCAGCCATGAATTGAAATATGTGTATGACCTTTGCATCATTAAAAAGCTTGAATGTGTAGTCTCTTCATTAAGCAAATGAGTGATTGTATGCTAATGACCAAGCAAAATCCAATTTAATGGGGATCCGTCTCAATTTAATTGAGCTTGGAAAGACCCAGAGAGCAGCTGCGCTGTCATGTGTAATCCTACTGTATGTTCTTGTCACAGAGAGAAACACAAATGCACAAATATTCTCACCCTCTTGATCTCTCTCTCTCACACACACACACACACAGACACACACACACAAACACACACATTCACTTCTATTTAAATGAGGCCACTGAACTGTTTTTACAGAAAGCTAATTATAATCACTACAGAGTCACTCAAACCCTTTGCATTTCAGAATAAAATTGAATATAAAGAAATATAATTTGAAAATACATATTTGTTTTATTTATGAATTGATTTTCCACTTGAAGATGTCTTAAAACAACCCAAACTTATTTGAAATATATTGCTTCTTGAATGTTATGCGAAACATTCAAAGGAAATGGCAAGTGAGTGACACTTAAAGTGCATCGTGTTTTAGCCAAAAGATTGCTTGCTTCTACAACCTTTGAGTTCTTTTATTTGTGACTCAAGTTTCACATTTCTCGTAGCCAAGCACTCTGCATTGCAACTGCAATGCTGTACCAGGTGAGCTACTGAGCAAGTTTACTGCATCAGAAAAGCCACACATATGGAGCTAGTTATGTGAAAATATATTAGTTTTAAAAATTATGCACTGTGGTACATGTGTTTGAGGTCATTTTGCAAGGAACCATGCAAAAATGTGTCTTTATTAATCAACAATCTACCCCTGTGACAATTTGAGTGAAAAATAAGAAAATGTATTGGTCTTTTACTGCCACTAGTGTTCATTTCAGCTGGAAATGTAATTGTATGTATACTGTAGGTACAATTTTGGAGTTTTTGAAAAATATTTAGTTTGCTTTAGTTAACTTCTGGTGACAAAATAGTCCCCAAAGTATAGCTAAATAAACACACACACACACACATATGCACTACAAGAGACAGATAAATAGAGCAAAAAGCCATCTGCCTGACCGTTTAGCAGGAAGGCTACTTGGTTGAATCTCAACAAATCTCACAAGATGGAGAATATCATCAAAAGAACATGCAGAGATGAGAGCCCATCTGCTTCAGTCTCACAGCTCCAGAACCGGCCTCTCCTGCCAGCACCCCCCCCCCCCCCCCCCTCCCTTTCTCTCTCTCTCTCTCTCTCTTTCTCTCTTTGCAGCCTTCAGCTGTTCTTCAGTGAGCTCAATATACAACAATGTATCACCAGAAAGGATGCTGATAGACTCAAGTCTCAAGGTGCTGAACAGGTGAGGGTAAACACTCTGATAGTCAAAGAAAAACCTTGGCAATTCTTTTCCAAAGTGTGTGTGCACTGCTGAATGGAGTGTGTAGCTCTCGTGGCGGTGTGCCCAGGGCAGAGGGGAGCAGGTGTAACAATTTTTGAATCAACCATCCTGAATGAAGCTAAATCAGACTGACTATTCATATCCAACATGAAAATCAAGCTATAAAATCTTATTTCACCACAAAGCGTGTTTAATACTTATATGGATCAATGTAAGTCAATGTGTCATTATTACACCATATTGGACAAACATTCTGTTATTAGAAGCACTTTGGGGATATTTTTGAGACAAGTGCACAAGCTTTTGCTATGGATTAGTTGAGATGTGCTCACAAAAGTCTAAAGAGCATGAAACAAAGTATACCATGAATGTTTAAAAGGGTGCTGCAGGGGTAAGCCATAGATGGGCACGCTCGTCATTCATTTCTGTGTTGTTTACTTGTATCCAGGCCAATGTCAGCATTGATTTGTCGGGAAAAAAAACAAGCAAACAGGATGTGCCTCTTTGTGCCACTGGTGTTTACCTGCTGTGAAACTGAGAGCTTTTGGTTCACTTCTTTGTTCACTTTTGTGAAAATGTCCTATCTACAGCACAATGGCCGCTTACATGTCTTCATGCTGCTTCATTGGTCTGTTCTCCTCCCCATGGGTCTCATTTGAGGAAGCTGCCTGCAATTGGAAAGATGTGCGCAACAGAACAGTTTGATAGGGCTGAACTAGCAGGGATCCAGTGGTCCTCTGGGCTTTAATCTGCCAAATAACATCCGGCCCACAATACTTTAACAACCAGGGTGAGCTTTTATTTCCTCTTACACTTGCATGTAAAACTGCTGTTTTGTGCTTTGGTGACTTTTAATGGCTTAAAGAAAGTAGCACCCAAAACACCAGATGTCTACTGCTTCTGGGATGTGTCTGCAAAATGCATAGTGCAAAATACAAATGTTTTTATTAGTTTAAACTTTATTTCTGAATGCTCAATTATATGTCATGTTAATACACTTTTGTTAAGCAGGCATCAGGCAACTGCATCTAAAATCTGACTTAACTATTTTTTTCTTAATTAGTTTTTCATCTGATTTGCATAAAGTTGAGCATTATTTTCAATGTTTGATGCTCTCATGGCTTGCCTTGCTTTATTGTCGTTCAACTCCCCCAAAAAAATATGTAAAATGTGCTCTCTGTGCCAGTGGACACATACGGTTAGAGCAATCAAAACACTTTCTGTTCCCCCAGTTACTGACTGAATTAAGGTGCATGTGCTGAAACAGATGTCCATGCAGATGTCAAGTTAAGGTTTGTGGAGAATCTGAACAACAAAATTATGAACCATGAGCTTTTGCTGGTAAACAGAAAGTGCCAGAATAAGGAAAGTTTATAGCATATCTTTTATGAATGGGCATTTTGTATTTCACAAACATTTTACATCAAAAATCCCAATTCCATTAATTCACAACTCTCTTCTGAAGCGTGCTGTGGATGTTCAAAAGCAATTTTTAGCTAAACCACATTTTGAACAGATTAAGAGAGGAGAGACAGTTCTCATTCTTTAAAGATGAAGTGTGTAATTTTGGAGAGGTTAAAATATTTTTTCCAATTATAGCATAATATGCACTGACAGCTATAAGTAAGCCAATTGTTGGTTGATTTCCCCAAACATTGCTCTGTTTGTTTGAGCATCAGTACAATGAAAAACTTTGCCTTAACTGATTGCACCAGTGCAGTAGGCTCTTTTTCAGCAGCCTTGTATTTTCTGTATTTGTACTTGTATTTTATTTCTCGTATGGAAAAAGATAAAACCAACCAGCTACAAGACAAATTACAACATTAAAAAGAGCTCTTTTGACAAGTTCTTTTAGTTCTCTGATTGGTGGAGATTTCTGTACAGAATCATGGGTATTATAGTTTTTGGGTATTGATTATTGTAATCCCGCCTTGAAACTTACACTATAAAGTGCTAATTTATAAAACGTATAAAACTTTAAAAACAGACCTACGATATTGTTAATCAATATGCTTTGTTAAAGTCTTCAGTCTGGTATATCAATCAAAGATTTACAGTGCCCTAACATCTTCCGTATTACAAGTTGACATGCAATTTTGCTCTATTAAATCCTTCATATATCTATCAAAATTAGAGAGAATTATATATTTAAAAAAAACCTTGAAAATTAATTTCCTTTTGAGTGTGCTCTGAAAATCGACCTCATTACATTTTGACATGCAGTTTTGTTCAGTTAAAGCTTCAGCCCCTCTCCCAATAACTCTCTCCATGATCACAGCACCCTGATCCTCCAGAGTCAAACCAGCACAGCGACATCCATCTAGAATCTGTGAAGCGCAAACAGTCTTTGGCCAGTTGACACAGCATCAGAATATATCTGTGGGATTACAGTGATTGTATTCAGAAATGGATCAGACACCAAGTGGAAATTCTGAGGGGTGATAATCTCCAGCTTTTGACAGAGAATTGATGGTAAATTAGATTGTGTAACAGGGTGTGAAAAGCCAGTGATGAGGAGTTAAATCAGGATACATGTGAAGTGTGACAATAAAGCAGCACTACCTAAAAGACAGGCTAGTTATTATTATGACATTCATATTTAGTTGCAGGACCCTTGGAGTATTTAAGGCATTTTTAGGAGAATGTGACAAGAAATTTTGCTAGATACAGTAGATAATTTATCAGCTGCATATTAAACAGTCTAAACCCATTATACACAGTAATGAAATACCATTTCAACAAGTTGATAATTTGATGAGGCAAATTTATCTTTGTCATGTGATACCCCAAGGTTCAGCGTTGTAAATTAACACTGCAGAATTCAACATGCAAATTTAATGTCATTTTAAATAAACTAATTGTTAAAGTTATAGGAGAAGGAGCAGAGAACTCGAAGGTGAGACTGTTGTTATTGTTGTTGTTGTGTGTGTGTGTGTGTGTGTGTGTGTGTGTGT
>NW_015505986.1:0-929 GCF_001515645.1 Sinocyclocheilus grahami | reverse complement strand
TGACTGCTGTAGCAACCTCACTTGAGGGGGCGAGCTCTCCCGTGCTGTACCGAACACTGAGAGAGAGCCGCGGATCTAGCGGGTGAGGACTGAGAAAAGGACGAGCCCGTCTCGGATCCCTTCGCTAAATCCACCCGCGATCCCCACGACAACAGTCTGTGCTGCGCCTCGGCAACAGCGGGATCGCGAGCCTGGCCGTTCTCATCAAACACAGCCAGGCGAGAGCGGAGCATACGCAGCGAGAGTAACTCGCAGTGATGACAATCAGCTGCTCGAAAGCTGACCGTGCATGCCCCGCTCCTAAACAAACGACGCACAAATCGTGTGCATCCCCCGCCGCCAGATATCGTGGGCAGGGAGAAACACAGCATTTGTAATGCTGTTCGCTCGCCATAGACTTTTTCATGATTGTTTTTTATATATGCTTGTGCGGACAGACAACAGTAAATAGACAGACACATACACAGAGTGCTACTGAAGAGCAGAAGCTGGTTTGCACTCTGCTGGATGCGCTTTTATACTTTCTGGTGCTTACGTCACCCCGCTTGTGACGTCTCGCTGCTCCATTGGACTGATTTGACACGTGCTTCAGAACGCGGTCACGCAAGGGTGTTCCCAAAGCGACTCGATGCAGCTCGAGTTCCTGAAGTGGAACTTGTTTACTCTTTATCATTCCCTCTGTAATTTAGGATTTCTAGGCATCTTGTAACAATAATTTAACATCTTTCACTCTCATATTTAACATTTATTTGACCCCCATTTCTTTTTCTCCAAAGAATCTTCCTTTTGAAAATTGTATAAAATAATTAATATCCTCTCCTCTGTTCTGCCCTCCACACTCACACACACTTCATATGTTCTCCTGTTTACTTTTTAAATGATTAGTCAGGTGGGCTGGGATTTGAGTGTGAAGGGAGCAGAGAGGAAAT
>NW_015505985.1:541363-541635 GCF_001515645.1 Sinocyclocheilus grahami | reverse complement strand
AGTTGCATTGTGTATATGGTTGATTGGTGATGAACGATATTCATCATTCATGGCTGTTGTGATTTTAGAGACTAATTATAGCTATTCAATGAATTGAATTAAACTTGTAAACTTGTTAATTGATTGTGATAATGATAATGAAGTATCAATTGTATAAATAGTGCGTGGAGATGTTAAATTACTTCACACACTGATGAAGACCTGACAGCATAAAGATTTTTGTGCTCCTCCATGTGATTAATAAAGTAAAAAGAGGGGGGGGGGGGGGAAAA
>NW_015505985.1:535573-537097 GCF_001515645.1 Sinocyclocheilus grahami | reverse complement strand
GAATTCCCTTATTTCCTATACATCAAGACATGCCTGCATATGTACACTTTTATCCTACACTGGCTAGCTGCCATCATCTACTGAACATGATGAACAAAGACACAGAGGTGTCTGAGGTTGAAAGGAGCTCCATATCTTGACCTTTGCCTTCAAAACATACAACATTCAAGACCTCGGCTCAACCCGGCAGAGTAAGCCGGCATTCAAACAAAAAAGCGCCCTTCAGGCATGATGATCGTTGGCTTGTCGTTCCACCGTGATGGAAAATGGCAAAACGTAAATGAAAGTGGGCAGTAATACGGTCAGGGCCATGAATTATGAAGAGCTTTGGAATCTAATAAAATATGTAAGGATTTAAGCCATCTGAACTGGATACTGTCTTTTTGTCAGGTAGGTATGAAACGCTTTTCTGCCTACAAAAGAGGAGGAAGGCAGAACGGGAGCGAGGGTAATCCTGCCCATCTCTCAAAATGTCAATGACTGCTACCATCGGGGGTGAGCATTAGGGGTATGCATCCAGCTATAAGGAGACAGACTGAAATAAAAGATTTCAGAGTTTGATGCACACTAGCTTCACAAAGCTCTCTATTATTGTCAGCTCCGAGTCTTGCCGAGCTGTTGTACGGCTCATGGAAGAGTCAATTGCACAGGCTATGGGGTTTCTCAGTTAGATGAGATGAAGCGATTCAGTTGAATGCTGGGGCTCGTTGAATTGCCTGGCATGAGCCAGCTTGGCGATGGTCGGGGTGAAGGATAGTTGTTTGTTTGTGTGGAAGTCAAGGTTGATTGCAATCATGGAGTGGATCTATGCCATGTCCTTGGGGAATATTATGAGGTGAGGAGGCCAAGGAGATATCTGACAGCAAGGATGCATCTGTCCCGAAGCCCGCTTCCACCAATCCGTGACAGCTACGCTTGTGTTATACTGGACGTTTTCCATGATCCTGGGCTTGAACGGTAGAGGATGCGTGTGGAAGAGCCTCAAAGACTAATAAGAGGCTTCAAATGATGTACATGGACCAATTATTGCAGCATACCAAGGACACCTTATGCCAACTGTCCAGATGTTGCTGGATGGGACTTTTAATGAGAAGTAAAAACACCCTGGGATGTTTGTTTGTCCTTTTAATAACTATTCAGAGAGGTTTTGTAGATTCTGACAAGAGGCTATTTATTTGGTTTATGACTGTAAGTCAAATCATACCAGCTCTTGCTTCCTGATTGCTTCAGATTTTTATATGCCGTTTACAAACACGTTGCACTACATTGACGAATACACTCATGGCAGGAGAGCTAACGTGTTATTCCTGTAATACCAGTTCTGGTTGCAGTAAATGGGAGTTAAAATGTAGAAAATATCTATTTTTTTGCTGGTATTCATCAAAACGTCTCACAACAATGTATTGAGTAATACAAAAAATCTGAAGGGAAATGCAAAACAGACAATCATTTACTGTGTCACGTCATAAACAAATGTATTCTATGACTCATCTTAAAAACGTGTCTTTATAGAAGCCAAAAAAA
>NW_015505985.1:529942-535038 GCF_001515645.1 Sinocyclocheilus grahami | reverse complement strand
TCGGAGGGAACTCATGAATTTAAAGGGTTCAGAGCGCTGCATTTAACTCCAGCTGATAATCACAAGTAAATAGAGGAAGGAACTTATCAAGTGGTCCTTGACTAAATTACAGGAGACAGAAAAATGCTTGAACATAATGATTTTGCAGCATAAAACACCAATAAAAGCATGCATATTAATAATCAATTTACAATTAACGAGCCATTCGATATAAACATGCTTAATTCAGAATGCTCCCAGGTGATGCCAATTAACTTGTGTATGGCTAAAAAAAAAATACTTAAGTGACCCGTCTTTACATAGTAAGGACGCTGAATTGATTTAAAAAAAAAACTTTTTTTTTGTTTTGGTGCTGAAGATTTCAATCTTAATGAATAACCTCTGTAAGATCAGGGATTAGACCGGCCTTGATAACAACAAAAGCAGGTGAAATGAATGGCATGTGGCGACTGGAGATTCTCCATCAACCGAACCTCAGGCCCGGTAGCCCTGTCTCTGTGTGTGTCAAATTTTAATGGAGCCTTTTCTTTGTGGTTTAGGGACAGATGAGAACAAGTCGGCCGCATATAAAAAAACAGCTGCTTGAAAATATCATAGTGTGGAAATATTTCTCTATATAAGTGAAACACAACAGGCATTAGAGGAGCAATGAAGGACCGGTCATTATTTGGCGCTCGTAATGTGGCCCAGATGGTCCAACGCTTGATGTTCAAATCACGTTTTGTTGTGTTTTCCAAACCTTGAATGAGCTGTGTACACAACCATTGTTTGAGGAGGAAAATAGAAGGCATGCAGTGCAAACCGTCATCATCTGATGCAGGAAACGGGGAGATCTGCACGGGACGATCGCGAATAGTCTCTGTGGTGTAGGTTTTGCGAATGAAGTAAGCTTAATGATTGCAGCGCGTGCTGGGATCGAGACGACAGCGCGTCTTAGGCGGGGGAAGAGATGGATGAGTGAGAGGGAGAGGACTTGGGTTTACATGGATGAGACAATTTCTCTTCAGGGTTTTGGTGTAATTTAGGTTAAGCGATGCTCCTCCTCTGACAATTGAAGTGAAGGCTCCATGTAATTAACCTAGAAATAGGATGAAACCCCAACTCAACTCCAGCTTCAATACAACACTGCCGTCATCTTATCCAACAATTCAATTTCATCTCGTCCCTATTCCTCTATTGAATAAACACTTTAATGAAATCATAATTAGGCTACAACTCTTTATGGGGTCAACCCTTTTAGTACTGGCTAATATCCCTTGAGTTTTCTGCAACTTTATTTGATTTTGTAGCTCGTTAGTCGGTGCCACTGCCGTTTTAACATGTGATATATTCTAACAACGCAACGGCCTACATATATTCATGCAACAATCCGATAATTCACACTGCCTAAGACATCTTAATGCATTGTAACTGCTGCATGGTACTAAGGAGTAACAAGACCTGTAATATAATACAAATTATTTGTTGATTCATTACACATGCATGAGTTATACATTATAGATGAGAGCATCGTAAAAGATGTTACAGCTAGACTATTGATTCATCATTCCTGCACCAGTTGAATTACCATGTAAGTACTAGTCTCAAATCTATTTTCCATTCGCCTGCTTTAAATTTTAACGTACTTTGCACATTAGGAATCCAGAAACTGACAGCCAATACCTGCAAGATATGCAAATTTCCTCTGAGGAGGAAGAACATAGCCTTTTTATATGGTGCGGTGAGAGTTTGTGAATGTTTTGTTTTTGTGGCTTTTGGGAATTTGTAAATAAGGAGAGCGAGAGAGAGAGAACAGCAGCTATGTCAGGTAATACAATACACACATTCAGAGGTGCAGCGTGTGGCCCCATAACTTTCAGTTGCAATAGTTACACAAAGGGACTACTGTAAATGAACAAATCATTTTACTGATCAAACGAAAATGCATTTTTAAATATCAAATATATATATATTTAATTACCCCCTTATGAATGTTCCCAGTATTTTTTAACCTTAAATGTATCAGCATTAAAATCTCACACTGTCAATAAATGATAGCTAACAGCTAAGTTACTTTTTTTTGCATCTTGCAGTGTACTTTAGCTAATATTATTAATTAAGTGAATAATAAATAACTTGATTTTGCTTGTTATATTCATCTCATGGATTATGCACTTTCCTTTCTTCAAAGGTGAATATGAATCTGCATATATAAATATGTCACGGGAACCTGCTGTTCATTATGTCCAAAAACAATGACTGATCTGACCTCCACCAGCACTTCTTACCTTCATCTCGGTTATTACCCCCTCCTGAATTCATTAACACCTTTCCAGTGTTTCTTTGCAGGACCAACTGGTTGCAAAACATTGATCGTCATATAAAGTGACTGACATTATTTCCATTCAGTTGCCTACTTTATTAAGAAAGTAAAAGTAGACTTAGTATCATTAATTGTGAACCCTCTGAGACTTACTGAAACTAACTGGAACACATATGCAAAAAAATAATAATAATGCCTATTTGCCTATTTTAGTCTAGCATGCCAATGCCACACATCATGGTCACTGCCTACAGACACCATTGCTGACTCTTTTAGATCAAATCTAGCAATCGTCCATGTTTATGAACTAGCAATTTTTTTTTTGTACTTTAAAAAGAGACAATAAGAAGAAATTTTTTTATGAATGTTGCAGAAATTCTGCATTTTATGAATTGGTATTCACATACCAGGTCTCATTTAATAAAACAAAATCACACAAATATTCTAAATATTTTTGACACAGTCTAGAGAAACTTTAGTGACTCCGATGAATGCTCTGAGATGAACGTCCACGAAGGCTCATAAATATACTACCATTCAAATGTTTGGGATCAGTAAGATTGTTATAAAGGTTTTGAAAGAAATCTCATGCTCACAAAGGCTGTTTGGTCAAAATACAGTAAAAACAATAATAATGGCAAATAATAACTTAAAATAACAATCTTCTGTTTTACAATGTAATTCATTCCTGTGCTGGCAAAGTTGAAATTATAGCAGCATTCAGTATCACATTTACAAATTTGTGTTTAATATTTTTGTGGAAAACATGATGCATTTTTCAGGCATCTTTGATAGAAAGTTTAAAACAATAGCATTTGTAAATGTCTATACTGTCATTTCTATTCAATATTTGAACTATATAAGTGGAGGGGAAAAACCACCTGATTGCAGCCTACTTTTCAGATCAATCTAAACTCCTTAGGTGACTTTTATTAGAAAATCTGTGGATTACTTTAGCAGAATACTTCAAAGAGAGGGTGATATTAATAGTGAGCTGCAAGTAGCATTATTCATGATTCTAGCCGCCATTAATTCTATGAGGTTTGGACTACTTATGAAATTGACCCTTACTCTAACTAAAGTTTCTTGCAGAAATTCTGGTTGCCTTTTTTTTGAGGAAAACAGAGCTAATAGTGTCAAATCAGAAAGAGGTATTCATTGGAGCTTTCTAAAAATGTCAATTTTATAAGATTACTATGATTTTTCAGCTAATGAACTAAGAACAGCCATGTGATTACATACCTGTAATCACCCAAAAAAAGAAGGAATAGGATCTTCTACACAGCACAGCTTTTCATGTCCAATTGCTTGCAAATCAAGGCACTGCGACAGCAAAAAGTCACATGCCATGAAGTGCATATTGTTTAAAAAGCCCAAACCCTTTCAGTAAGATTCAACTTTTACAATTATTAGACTCAGGTATGCATTAGACACAATGAAAGCACTCTCACTTGGCCAACCAAAACTAATGGCATTTTTCTCTCCCATGGTCTGTGGCACAAATTCATCTCCACATTAAAACTACGGACGTGAAATTATATAGTTCATTTTCTTTAGTGCTGATGAATGCATTATCGGCTGTAGAATGACCTTTCGAGATATTACCAGAAGCTCGAGGCTTGGCTTTTCTCTGTCATTAGGGCCAAAGGGGTGAGTGACAGGTTCATAAGATGTACACGCACAGCACTAAAGGGATAGCGGTGCCATGCGTGTGACCTCTGAAATGGCTTAAGGCTTTGCTATCGGATTTTTCACAAGCTAGTTCTCCTCCCACACTTTGTATAAGATGTGGTTGATAAGCTTTTATTAGAACTTAAAAATAAAGAAAAGTCTATTTTGCAGTTCTGAGATCTTTATAGGTTACTATGTGTCGAGGTTTCCTCCTTACAGAATAACATCCATCTGATTTTAAATCTGATATGTGACGCATACTCCCTAAGGAACGCATGAAATAAGCCACTGCTTTCCAAAGGCTCTTAGTCACAGACATTGAGCTCGGTGCAGCAAGATTTTGAACAATGGTCACAACTGTAGGTATCGCGTATGAGTGCTCTACCAAAGGAGTCCTACTTAAACTGGGTCTTCTGGGACTGCTTGTCTTATTCTTGAAATCACTTTAGCCTCTTTTACGTTTCTTTCGGCTTTTAAAGAACAGTCTCATGTAATGCTCAGAGGGACGCTTCCGATGACATTTAAAATCTTTCACATGAGCCATCGATGTGTACTACTAAATAAATCAGAGCTTCAAACAGATACTCCTCACATTAAACACTGCATTCATTAACATCTCAATTCTTCTAGCACTTTGAACATAAATATAGTGGTTCTTTTAAACTTCCAGAACATTGCCAATACACAAATGATCAAAATATCTTACATAGACTGCCTGTGTGTTCAGTGTTTCCATATATAGTGATCATTCCATTTTCATAATCTTTTAAAAATGTGTTATCTGAGCAAATAGCATACATGAGAGAGAGAAAAAAAGAGGCACCAATATGGACCCTTCAGGTACAAATGTGACAAAAAAAGTGTTTTGATACCTTAACTGACAGAAACAGTATATGATAAATGGAGAAAGTTAACTGCTATCATTCCAATCTCAATGTAAGACATACAGTATTCTTCCAGATTACAGAGTTATTTTTAAATAGCTGTCAATGGAGAATGTTTTTTTCATACATAGCATTTACACATTTTTGCATGCTTGTACTCTGAAATGTACAACATGGCTGCCTTTGACAGCATTTAAAATGTGAAGGCTTTAGAAGCAAACACGTCTTTTAAAAAAATC
>NW_015505985.1:524865-528561 GCF_001515645.1 Sinocyclocheilus grahami | reverse complement strand
ATTCGAACCCTTTTACCGTTCCCTGTGGTCCCTGTTTTGCAATCCGCGCCACATTCCCCCCATTCCATTTTAAGAAGCTTCATTTATCCTCAATGTGATCTGATTCAAAAGCTTTTCCGTTGGCCACCATTAGACACAGAGGAATCCGGCTTTGTTTTGGTCAGTTTGCTGAAACGCGGCGGTAATCTCAGTATCCATTCACCCATCATCCGTGTCCGCCCCCATAGCTCCTCATACGAAATGCAGCTGAATAATTGTCTGTCATAGTCACGGAGAAATGACCTTAAGTTGTTTTTGTACTTAGTGTCAGCGCTTTGTGAAAATGATGGAGATCAAACATGGCAGAGCGGGCCTGTTTGTTTCACCATCAAAACGTTTGTTTAAAAGAATGCAAATTATTCCCTGTCTGATGAAGCTTTCCTTGAGAGCGGTTTTGTACGGCTATGTTTGCAGACAAGCTCCTTAAGTTGTCCCCTCTAGCTGGTGTGGGCAATAATGGAACTGTTTTCAATTTTGTCATCAGAGAATTAAATGGCTTCTTTTTGAAGTGTGTATTTCTGAGAATGAGGAATGGGCTTGTAACTATATTTTTGGTGCAGAGATTTGCATAAAAGCCCCTCAGTCTGCTAAGTTTTGAGCGGATTGTGGCTGGAGTGGAGTTAGAATGTGAGACAAAATGAAAGCCTCGGGGGAGAAGGTGAGCCTCTGTATGTCTGGGTATGAAAGGAGTAAATCCGACTTGGTCGGTAAACAGAGGCTCTGGGGACTGCTTCGCTTTCGCATGTGCACTACTGAGGAAAAGATGCGGCCCTCTGTGCTTCTAATAGAGTAAGCCCATTTAAACCCGCACAACAAAACGCCAGTAAACCATGTGCCGACACGTTTGTGTTTTAAAGGAAAAGATGGAAACGAGGAGACGCTCTGTTTAGCGTGAGCAGGACATGCACGGCACGTCATCAACATGTTCTTATAAACCGTGTCTTTTAAATGAAATAAAAAATCGTCCATATGTTGCCATAGCAATAGACTCCACGAATTAAGAAAAATATAGGAGAACGCGGGGCTAGTTATCACACTTTCACTCTGCTCAATGCTTCTGAGGGTTTGTTTCTGAAAGTCAATTTCTCTGAAGGCACATACCTTGACTACAAAAATGTTTTGAACTTTTCCACCATTAGTGCCCAGGAAAAAAAGATGCAGTAGCCTACTACACACAATAGCACGGCATGCTGCCACATTATATGGGGCTGTTGCCTGCCATTAAACATCCTATTCGGCTTTTAGCTACTGTAACTATAAATAAAATAATTATGCAATTTAGTAGTTATATCATGAAACACGAATCAACTCATTAAACAGCTAAAGTTTAAAAGGTAACAAAAAATATCAAACTGTTTGGTCAACAAATACTGCAATACGTTTTACAGGCTATTAAATGTGACGACCTGTCTCAATAAAAATGTGAAAACCTGAATGCAGTGTTTTTACAGCATGATCTTAGGTTGGAGGACAGAGTTCACATTAATAATTTTTAATTTAACACTCTTTAAAATAAAAAAA
This sequence comes from Sinocyclocheilus grahami, assembly GCF_001515645.1. Taxonomy (NCBI): domain Eukaryota; kingdom Metazoa; phylum Chordata; class Actinopteri; order Cypriniformes; family Cyprinidae; genus Sinocyclocheilus; species Sinocyclocheilus grahami. Next base: position 527,001 of record NW_015505985.1, on the reverse strand, counting down.
GAAGCACTTGCATATTGGTACCACCGATCGACCAATATGGTTTTTCGGACGGCAAATGTCGATGCCAATATCTTAGAGAGCATGTTGTTGACTATGTGTGTATCACACCATTTTATTTAGAAAATAAATAACTAAGATATATAATTAACTAACAGAAATAAGTAACATGCCTAACAATTGTTGCAATAAAACTCACATTTGACATATTTACTAAAATAGAAATTATTAATTACAAAAATGTATAAATATACACTGTACTTAAAAAAATACAACTTAAAAAAATTTGTTTCTGCCTTAAATGTTTAAGTATAACCAAATTGGCGGTGCAATTCAGTTCAATTTAAAATATATTAAACTGACTTTTTAAAAAATCGAGTTGAATACTGCATAACTTAAAGTTGAAATTGAAAGTAATGGAACAATTTATATTGACTTGTGTTATTGGCTATATCATTATGATTTCTACCTTACATAGAAACTTCTTGACTCTGTAATCTTATTATATTATTTTTCAGAAATAAAGAAATAAAAAACCTGTACTCAGTAATTAGGACTGTGTACACTGTCTGGGAATCATATTTTCTGAAATAAAAACCAGACAGTGCTAATTTTTCCTACAGTACACAGAATTAATATGACACAGACAACTGGATAGTCTGTAATGTCAGCATCCAAATCACACGAACAGAGTAAACACACATGTTTAGGGCTACAAATGCACAGTTCAGAAGAGGTTCATAGAATTACATGTTTATTAGCTATTCAAAGACTGTCTCAACTTCTCTCTGTGACAACTAGCCCCAGTCTACTCTATAAATCTGAAAGATATAAAGTAACATATACCAAATGCTATGTATTCTTATTCTAGAACAGCTCATAGTTCTATTCTTTTGCGGCTTCGTATTAACCTCATTCTGTACATTTGTTCTAATTAAGGGTTTGGCCTAATAAAATCAACAACATTAATTTCCATTCTTTCGGTTCCTCTTGTTTTTACTTCATTCTGTCGGCAGATAAGAATTACCCTGCTAATAAGCAAGATAATTAGCTCGTCATTTTCTTCACAGATTAATACATTCTTGATGCTCTTTTGAAGTGATCGAATGCAGCTATATAAGAAACAGGTTTTCTGTATGAGCAATCAGTTATGCAGGGATGACCACTCAACGCCAAAATTGACCAATCAGAAAGTATTCTAGTCGAGAGTTGTCTAATAAGGCCTAAGGAAAATTTTATTTTATTTTATTATTATTTGTGAATACACATTAAAACCCATCAGTCTATTACAGTGGATGCCATGCATAAAGAGTGTATCTGTTCACTGCATTTCAAAGGGAATTTCCAGTCAAATCTACTGTGACTGAGGCTGTTTAGAATTAAATAATGATGCAACTTTCCATGGATATTTGAAATAAACAATACTAACCATAATCAGTTGGAAATGAAGACTTGCAAATGATAAATTATAATTTTCATGTTATGTATAATAAGAAATAAGGATATACAGCATAGATACACAATAAGATGTGTGTGTGTGTGTGTGTGTGTGCGTGTGTGTGTGTTAAGTGGGGAGATGGATTGCATATGCATACAGCTTTCAGTTCTCAGATCATAATTCATTGCATAAGTTTATTTTCTAAGTTCACATCAAGTGCAACATTATTTTTTGCATATATAAAAAATGCTATTGGCTTACATTACAACCTTCATCCACGGTGTCCATTGCAATTAACAAATTTATAACTCTCTCAAATGTTCTCATTTGAAAAAAAAAGACAAAAAAATGAAAAATGATAAAATATTAGGAATGATTATACCCATTATTATATTATGTTTTAAAGGTGCCATTAAAAAGACATCATGCACAGAAGACCAAAAATCCACACCCCATTTGCATTTCTCATCACCTCTCTGTCACTTTTGTTTTGCACATTGGTTGCAGCATTCAAATGATAAAAAAAGAAAAAAAAAGAAAACCCTAAGAACAAAGATGAAGAAGAATGTCTGTAAATGCTGTACATATGTTAGGCTGGGCCGCAGCATGTGGTACTGACAGCTTGAACAGATAAACATGTGACTTGTGGAAAGGCTTCTTAGTCAAGCTTCAATGCAGAATGTTTGGATGTTTCAGGCCCT
>NW_015505985.1:523549-524422 GCF_001515645.1 Sinocyclocheilus grahami | reverse complement strand
TCTTAGTCAAGCTTCAATGCAGAATGTTTGGATGTTTCAGGCCCTATAGTAGGAATGCCAAAATACAGCTAAGACCTGCATGAGTAGAAAACTGGAATAAACCACCCTTATTGTATGCTTGATTTGAGCTGTAAATCTGAACTATTTTGATTGGTTAAACTACATTCGAAGCCATAATGATAAAACAGCCATTATATGCACACCTGTGAACTCAGCATCAGTTGAATTCAATGTCATTTAATTTTGCTTTATGTACTTGTCAGTTTCTATACCACATATTCAAAATTACACATTCGATTACAGTGTATACAAGAAATTGTAACAATTCTCATAGGTTAAGTATTGGCTCGTATACGTTTGATTTCATAAATTTTTGCAACTTCAATGATGTCAAACCTGACATTACTAATGAGTTTAGTATGAGAGATGAAGATCATCAGGGAATGACTTTTTGGTCTGTTCCTCACTTTTAGGTCTTTACAGTCACAATGAAGTGTCCTTATATGAATCTGCCTTAAGATTCTTCAAAATGTATAATTATGTTTTTCATGGAGAAAAAAATGAAGAAAAAAATGTATTTGAGAGAATGTTCCCATTAATGCATAAAACGCTAAATGGAATCTGTAAACAACCTACAACTAGGCTAATGACCTATATTACTTGGTGAAACAATTGTTTATTGTGATCATGATTAATAATAACACTAATAATAAAGTTAATTATTAAAGGGGTTATATTATGCTATTTTAAAGATCATTATTTTGTGTATTTGGTGTAACAGAATATGTTGACATGCTTTAATGTTCAAAAAACACATTCTTTTTCAAATACTGTACATTATTGTAGGTCCTCTATGCCCCGCCTCTCTCAAAC
>NW_015505985.1:516323-523371 GCF_001515645.1 Sinocyclocheilus grahami | reverse complement strand
TTTTATAAAGAATATCTCTTTGGATTTGAGACTTTAGTCTTTGCAACTTTACAGATCTTCTTTATGCACCAAGAGCTTGTAACACTCCAAAGAGAAAGGAAAACTTGAAATCGCATCATATGACCCCTTTACAAGTTTATTTAACATTAGTGGCTTGTATCATATTCTTGTTGCCACCGTTTTATAAAACCCTTCTGTCACAAGCAATCCCTTTTGTGGCTTATTGCTTTATTATAATATATTTTCTGTATAGCCACGTCTGATAAATTACCGCTGTGAACACACATGATTATAATTAATGAGTTACGGAAATAAAAAGATAATCAAGTTTGTTTTATTTCTCTGTAATCACTGCATCAACAATGCAAATCGTGTCTATTACTACATCATCAAGTGGCATTAACTTTTAAGATAGGCATTTAAAAGCAAGAGTTTTTATGTTATTTTACATTGCAAGAAAACCTGCAATTTGTCTTCATCAGCCTGTATGGACATCGCCGGTTACACAAAGTCTAGCCTGAGGAGGATCAAATCAACTCTACAATTTTCAGAAATGACAGATCCAATTTTATGTCCGTCCCTGCAGCATTCCCCAACTGTTGCTGTGTTGACCCCTCACCCGTTCTGCGGTGCTCTCTGCGGTACAGCTGCAGTTGTGTAAGATTGTGCTACATGGCCTTAAACCTTCTCTTATGTTTGGCAGTAACATAACTCTAAGAAATAAGAAGTGACAACAGCAAAGCACCCAGATCGCTTGCAAATTGATCGACGGCCATATTAATTATGTGCTTCGATTTGAATATGCTTTTCGTTTTATATAATCTACTGTGGTTCACAGTATGCATCCTAATAATCAGTTGACAAGTTCTGTTGGACCAATTTTCACTCTTACCTCTCTGCAACCACCCTATTTTTCTTGAAATACTCAGTGCGTCCATAAAAAGCGACTGCTATGCCTTTATATCTGTCACGGTCACCTCGCTGACCCAGTGCTATTGCCAGTTCATTATGAATTCATCGCAGAACACCCACACAGCTTTGTTCATTATTAGTGAAAGCGCACTGATTCTGTCAGTTCTGTTGGTTTTACCAGACCATGACTCTCAAATTATTAATCCAAACATTATATGCATCACTAACTGGCATCTGGGTTTGCTGTTACAGGCGTAGGTTTCTCCACTGTAAATGGAAGTATTGTGCATTAGTTGCATCTTTTTGTTATTTACCCCAATCCATGTAATCGCTAACAGAAAACAAGAGAGCAAAGAAGAAAGTTTTACTTTTGGGACGGCAGACTTCAGCAGGTGAAATAGTGCCCCAGATTTGATGGTGTGACTATTTCTCACTTCTCCTCCTTAATCTCACGAGACAGCATTCTGGAGCAAATACTAGCCAGATGACATGAAATACTGTAGAAGGAATGGTTTTGCTTGGGGAAAAAACATAGAGATCTTTTTTTTGTTTTTATCAAATCCTTAGATTATCATTTGATGTGGTGCGATGAAAGCAGCGAGGAAACATATCAGAGATTTGTGCTGAGCAAAATATAGTCTTATAAACAAAACACGACTTTTATAAAGACCAAAATAGAATTGTTGCCCGTCAAACATACCCAGAAAAAGTCCAACAACAGGACGCATTGCAAGACACGCCATACAGTTGTTATTTGGCACCGATTCACTTTTTTAGTAAAGACGTTTACACTGTTGCTTGCATAGCAGATCGCCAAATCCTGTACACGGTATATGGAAAATAGCAGATGAGCAGAGGGCTGTCTCTGCGCACATGTCAGATGAGACATGAGGAAGATCCAGAAAGTACGGAGAAAACGGAGCATGATGGCACTGAAGCAAAAATGCAGCAAGGAAATCTGTCAAGGAATCAAAGTGCTGACAAGCTGAAGGGAAGGATTCAAATGCTGCGATAAACACACAGTATTTCTCACAAAACAGGGGAGGTGGGAAAGCCAAACATAATCTAATTCCAAGACATTTTTGAACTTCTGCCCACACAGATGTTAAGCACTGTACGCTGGTCCGACCTGCAGGTCTCAAAGGTCAGAGTCATCCTTTAGTTTTGACTTTTTTTGACTGTTTTAGCATGGCACCCTTGTGCCTGATGTATAGTGGAGAGTTGATTTGCATACTCAGAGAAGCGTGCATTGCCTATCTGCTGATCAGTGGCGTGTAGTGGACTGAAGGAGTTCCCTTTCTACCCGAATGTTTGGTTGAGCCTGTTAGGTCATCTTGTTTGGGATGGTACTTTTCAATGTTTGGTAGTTTTTGTGTTACACAGCCGCTGGGTTAGTGGCAGGGTCAATCTCTCTGACTGTTGAAACATCACGGCTGAATTTGTGCATTTATTCAGTGAAGGTTTGTGTATGCTATATCTTATAATGTTGTTACTGTGCTGTAAATCATTTTATTTATATATACATTTTTTATGCCATGCAACAAACTGAGATGATGTCAGTCAGCTAATTTTGGTCACTGTGGTAATTTTGTGTGATAGAAACACCTGATGACTTAAAATAAAATGCTTTTGTTAGTAAAGATACTGAATATAATTATGATCTAGAAGTATTAACTCATGTATGAGGTAAAAATATGATAGTATTTTTGTAAAATTAAAAATATATACATAATAATGGTGGGTTAAATAGCCTAACTTGCTGAATAAAGTTAGCCTTCTCCACAAAAAAAAAACTACTACTTTTACTACTAGCTGATGCCCAATTATTACTAATAATAGTCACTTTATTTTCCAAGCATTACTCAACTAATCCTTATTAAACACAGAAAATGGAATTATAGCTGCCATTTAATTTGGCTGCTAAAAATTGCTTCATTCACAAATCTTTTTGTGTTTCGAGATATAACAAGGCCATTTACAATCAGATGTGATCAAAAGCGATGAAAAAAAAGAGTTCTGAGTTCTTAATTCTGTATTTAGTCTATTAATTTTCACTAGTTTAGTTTAATGCAATTAGTCTGATACATACAAACTGGTTGCAAATAATTTACACTGCGCTTTCGAACCTCAATGAGAATTGGTGTTGCTGTTGGAAAGTTTTGCATCAGTAAATATTAGTGGTTTAAACACTGGTTTCGCACTTATATATATGCAGTATATAGTATACAGTTTACTTGGATGCACTGCCTCCCTCGCTTCCTTAGAATTGGTGTTGCTGTTGGAAAGTTTTACATCAGTAAATATTAGTGGTTTAAACACTGGTTTCGCACAAATATATGCAGTATATAGTATACAATTTATTTGAGGATGCACTGCCTCCCTCGCTTCCTTAGAAAAAAAATTCCTTGGTGTAGATGTACAGCAGTCATGCAATGCATATTTAGAAATCTAAGAGACAGCGGTGGACGAAGTACACAAATTAAGTACTTGAGTAAAAGTACAGATCCGTATAATTCCTTTCTTTTTCCCTCAGACATAATCTATCTAGGTGGTTGAATAAAAATATTTGGACTTTATTTTTTTTTTAATTACCTAAATTTAGCACCAGCAAGCTCGTTAGCTAGACAGTTAGCATCAGCTAACATTATTGACTTATTTTCAGTATGGTTATGAATAAACATTTGTCAACTCGGCTAGTTGATCAAGATACATAGTAACTTGAGCTATGTGTGCTGACAAACAATATAAAAACAGACGTCACACAGGGCTAAATGCATAGCATTTTAGTAAAACTGCTAACGTCACAGCAGTGGGGAAGATGAGCGTGCATGAGTTATTTTATTTAATCTGTGTTATTTTAATGTTTTTTACCGAAAACATAGAGACTCTGATGTTAATGTGTCTGCATTCAAGCATTTCAGTGGGCTTAAACAGATCACCCTTTACAGCAGATTCAGTTCACAAACAACTGACAGCTTTGACCTAAATATGATTTTCAGTTACAATAATTAGTGCTAAAATTTGACATTAGTAACTTACTTTTAAGAGCATCTGCCGGTTATTACTTGTGAATTCAGTTCACTGGAGACTCGCACTAAACGGATCGTTTGGATCAGTGAGTTGTCGACTCGAGAACAGCTGCAATCGGATCATTCCAATTCGTGAATTTAACGATTTAACGAGTTCATTGAAAATAATCAGTTCGTTCATGAATCAGACAACGCTTCTGCGTCTCGGAGCACGTGATATATTATAAGGAGTAACAATATGTTTTATGAAATGTAGTGAAGTTAAAAGTATGATTTTATGCTTTGGAATGTAGTGAAGTAAAAGTAAAAGTTACTAAAAAGAAAACTACTCCAGTAGAGTACAGATACTTGAAAAATGTACTTAAGTACAGTAACGAAGTAAAACTACTTCGTTACTGTCCACCACTGCTAAGAGAACATATTTTACCTCTTTAAAGCATCGTTTCTGTGTGGGAAAATGCCTGTCTATTTTATATGCCATGTACTGGAAAAAACCTTGCAGTTCACCATAGTAACCCCATTCACTGCGTATGTGTACCTTGTGCTATGAGAATACAACTGAGGTGAGAAAGGTCAAAACAATCCTCTTTTCCACACCCCTTTTCAACAAGTTGACTTAGCTCAAGTAATCGGGTTTTACAATATATGTTCCATCTCAATCCTGCTGAGGATCTCTTAGTTGTCAAGTGCCTCTAAGTTATTTTTAGTCCAAAATTACCAGGTAGTCCTCTAGATGCAATCTAAAATTAATTTACTGCCCCTGTGCTTTACATAGTGTCCTCCAGACGTGCATATTTCAGCAGGGCGAAGTCGAAGGTGACTGGTATGATTTTTAGTACCTTGATAAATTTTGCTCATATGGTGCGACATATCTAAAGCACTCACGCAGAGCCTGGCGTGACTTTTATGATCATTTGCTACCCCTGAAGTGATTAATGATATGAGTCATATTAACCTGGCATTGTTTTTTAATTGCACATGCATAAAATATCTGTCTTAAATGATTAGTTCAACAAAAATGAAAAATTGGTCATCATTTACTCTTCCTCATGTCAAACTTGTATGACTTTCATTCTTCCATGGAATACAAATGGTGAATTTTTGAATAATATCCTTGCCACTGTTTTGCATATAATGAAAGCGAGCTAAAATCTCTCTTTTAGGTGTAAAATGAAAATGAAAGCTAATTAGATGAAAGAAAGTTAGATGGTCAAAATATTTCAAATGAAAAATAATTTACTCACCCTCACGTTGTCGCAGATCTGTATGACTTTCTTCTATGGAACACAGACACACAAGATATTTAGAAAAAAAAAAACCTGTTTGGTTACCAACATTCTTTGAAATATCTTCCTAAAATGACATAATTTGTATTTTTGGGTGAACTGTCCATGTAACAAAGAAAAAAAAAATTTTTTGTCTCGAGACATAGGTACTTAAAATGCAACATACACCGCTAAAATTATTTTGCTGCATGCTGTTTCCGTTCCAAACGCACAATCAATTCAATTTTCCTAATCCCAAACCTTTCTTCCCTAGTGTCTCTTGTCGGACACCTTAATATTATTGAGATCTTGCTGCAGATACCTCATAGACAATATGAAAGTCAATGGTATTTTGGGGAGGAAATGATTACAATTAAAATTTAACAGAAAGGAGGGGGAGATAATGATGGCTGAAATAAAAGTTATCTTCCCCAATTACTCCAGGCTTCCTTATCAAGGATAATATGACCAGCCAGCTCTCTGGAATGCTGATGAGATTGTGGCACTTTTCTTGGCTCCCCTTGCCTCGTCCTTTTAGTGTTTGACAAACATGTAAACAAAGCTTGTACAGTGGCTGTCAAGAGTCCTGCAAATGCAAGCTTGATTGTTGGTTTAATCAACACAAACTCCAAATCTAAAAATGGCTGCATTATTATTTGTGTTTTGTAGTATATTTCAGCGGCACTACACTGGAGTGTTCCTCGCATGATTGATTGACTCCCGTGTAACATGTAAATGACCTGCAACATTTACTTAAATTTGTATAATTCTTCTCATGGTGTGACATATTTGTTTGAAAACATCATCGCTTCTAAAGGCCTTATGCAAATGTAGTCTGTGTTTATCTCAAATGGATAGCAATAGCTCATCCAAAAATGCAACTGGCATTATTTACTCAACCTCGTGTTTTCCAAAACATGTATGTTTTTCCACACAAAGAGTTATTTATAGCAGAATATCCACACTGCTGTTTTCCACATACAACTGAAGTAAATGGTGGCCACTGTGTCAAGCTAAATTTTCAAGTAAATATTTCCAATTAATTTGGGACAGCATCTTAACTACCATGTCTTCAGAAGAGAAGGCACCTCATTACATCAAATAAATAAATATATACTAACGTTCATATACTTATTGACCCATCCACAAAATAACTAAACAAAAAAAAAAAAAAAATAGCTTGCATAGCATTTGCTAAACACAAATATAACAAAACCCTTTCTGGTAATTTACTATTTTGTATATGTTAGTGTTTTGATGCCTTTACCTGCAGTACAGAGTCGTCGACAAGCTTCACACACAGGTGTTGAACTTTAAAGGGGTCATATGATGCGATTTCAAGTTTTCCTTTCTCTTTGGAGTGTTACAAGTTGATTGTGCATAGATAAGATCCCTGAAGTTGCAAAGACTAAAGTCTCAAAACCAAAGAGATATTCTTTATCAAAGTTAAGACTCTGCCACGCCCCCCTAAAACGGCTCGTTCTAACACGCCCCCACATATCTACCTCACTATGTGGAAATATTTGCATAATGCCGCCCAAATGTGCACGCAAAGAAAGAAGGCGTGGTTTCAGTAACCGCAGTTAGTGTTGAAGCAGCATGTCAGGGAGACGCTGTGTGTTTCTAGGCGAAAGCAAAAGCACTTTATTTGGCCTTCCAGAAGTAGATGCATTTAGGAATCTTTAAGATTACTTACAACAGAACAGCAATGCATTTTATGGACGACCGTTTCATGAACCTAGGAGAGGAGGTCATTCTGACTTTGCTATGACAATCTGATGCTTCTGAATCAGCTACTGTTTTGTTATTAGTTTAAGTATTTGCTATTGACTGTTCAAATGC
>NW_015505985.1:511711-512703 GCF_001515645.1 Sinocyclocheilus grahami | reverse complement strand
GAATATGATACATTTGACCAAGTATTGATTGGAAGAAACGTTTCAAGCATGAAAATTCAAACTCACACATACCAAGCATGAATATGACCCCTTAAGCTCTTCAATAGTTATTAACAATACATACACAATAAATGATTAAGACATGATGGTTAAACATGTGGGTTACATACATAATATGGAGTTATGCATAGCAATTATTAGCTGGTCACCAGTCCTTTTAGTGTCATTTAGATGCATATTTACATGGAAATGAAGTTTCTTTGGCATTCTGTGGATGTAAGGATACGTTCTGTGAAGACCAGAGAGGTTAAAATGTCTGTAAGGAATTTTAGTCTGTTCTCTGTCGTGAGGTGGGGGAAGTCAATTTACGAAGAGCTTGTGACTGTAGTTACTATCATGTGATAGTCATGCGGTCATCTCTTTGACCATTTAATCTTGATTACTTGCCCTAAAATTGACAATCTCCTTCTTGAGTTGTTATGATCAGTGTGTTCCTTTTGTGTTAATGTTGAAAGCTGTTCTGTGACAGAGTGGTTTAGGCTTGCTTCAGACTGGCTAATGCTCGGGTCTGATTTATGACATCCTGTTGTCTTGGGCCTCTTGTGGAATGTTTTGACTCCTCGTGCCTCAATCATGTTTTACCAAATCTTAGATTGTCTGATTCGGTGTGATATCCTACACACAGTTGAACCATTTCTTAGCACCATATTAATTTTTGATGGTCAATTTCTATGTATAATCATAATGTAGAGACTTGGGCATGTTGTCACACTATGTGGGGTAAGTTGTCACAATGGAACCTATAGTTAAACACCCTATTATAGGCTTTTCAGCAAAATTTACGAAAAGCAAAAATTCACAAGCATGTCAAAAACATTATAAACAAAAACTGTTGTTTTGGTCAAACATTTATTAATTAAAATATACATATACTGTAGTATTGGGTCTTAAATGTTCAAATCAGGAGTACATTGTAGATTCATTCTTCTCAT
>NW_015505985.1:510768-511701 GCF_001515645.1 Sinocyclocheilus grahami | reverse complement strand
TGGTTGCTGTAATCATAAACATAACCAAAAATAAACCTGAGCTACGCTGTAAACACAGACCGTCCTTAGGGCACGACAGGGTAAAAAATGATCTCTACCCTGAAATTGGAGGAGGGTAGACTACATGCATGTAAGAATTATATAAAAATGCAGGTGAGTACACAATGACACCCCTCTGGCAAACAGGTATTTTTTTGGGCTTGCTGCTGATTATCACATTTATCTAGATGTCTGTGAGCACTGGGGGAAGCTGGTCCAGAAGTTTACTACCTGGCAACAACCTCTCATGGGACATCCCACACCTGCTGGGCCCCAGATGTGCTCCCTCATGTTTTTTAGGGTTCTGGCCTGCAGAGAAATCCCACAGGGTTTCCCATTACTGCTGAGAGAGAGCAGTGCAGAATATATGCCAATATACACCCTGACTGCATAATGTGCAGTGCAATGTCCAGTGTGAGTTGATCTTAGTTGTTTTATTTATTAGTTGAGAGTAATTCGCATCAGTGGTTATTATGGAATTGATTCATTATCGTGCCAGGGGTAATATATGGACTTTGTTTTCCGCACTGGTAAACATCAATGGCTGCCAAAAGGCTGAGTTGTAGTATTGAGTGTACAGACTTAAGTAAGCATTGAGGAAATAGTCTCTAAAATGCAGGATGAAAATTATGATGAAAAAAATGAATAAATTATGTTGTTATAGTTTTATGAATTCAATTGATTAGACATGCTGTTGGATTATTAAAATGTAATTAAACCTTTGAAAAGTTATCCAGAAACATTTAAATGGAAAACACAGAATGTGGAAAAAATAAAACAGAATTTGAGGGGGGAAAATAAATAAATAAATAATTGTATAGGTCCCTAAATCATACAATTTTGGTATTGTTTTTTTTTTTAATTGATGTTAAACTGTATATTTAATGATTTCAG
>NW_015505985.1:477079-507046 GCF_001515645.1 Sinocyclocheilus grahami | reverse complement strand
TCTCTCTCTCTCTCTCTCTCTCTCTTTCTTTTTTCATTCAAAGTTGAACTAACGGATCTAGATAATATGATCATGGCTTCGTTCAGCATGTGTATATTTTAATCAGACAATACGTTTGGCTTGTGCTCAACATTAAGGTTTTGCGAAAAGTATAGGATAGTACACCGAAAAATGGAAATTCTGTCATTAATTACTCACCCTCAAGTCGTTCCAAACCTGTAAGACCTTCGTTCATCGTTCATCAAATGCATTACGCATGCATTTTTCACTTGGATATTCTTGGTATTTTAGTTACACACAGACTTTACCTGGCATTAAATTCATAAACTCAAAACACTTTCAATGCAAAGATCTTACTAGTATCAACGCAATATTCTTTTTTTTGCATTTATTAAAATACATTATTGTTGTATCAGCAAAATCCAGTAGTGATTGAACTCTGATTTGTATGTATTCAATTGATAGCTATAGTATAAATTAAATAAATCATGTCTTGAGTATTCAAACTTACAGTTACCCAGTTTTGCAGTTGAATGTGTGTCCCAATCTGTTGAATTTAGTAAACGAATCTGAGATGCATGTTTTATTTTGAGCTTGTGTGAGTTTCTGTGTGGGCATAAGGTATTAATTTTATTTGTGCAGGTATGGAAAAAAGGCTTTAAAAGTCTTTCAATTGGAATTTAAAAACATTACAGAACCCCTACTTTAGTTAAAATAATTTACTACAAACTCAGGAACTAGGACATCAGTCTGACTCTACAGTCAGGAAAACTGTTTATGCATATGCTCTGAAAATGGACTAAACAGTTTTATAAATAGAAGAAGTTCAGCGCTGTTGATTTTCAAACAGGAAATGAATACCCTACAAAGACCAGCACAAGGGTGCTCTGTTAAAGAGGGGGGAAAAGATGACAACAATAACTCTTTGGTGACTGCTATGAATCTGCAGGAACCTCTTGCATGTGATAATGTCTGTTGTTATGCTATGTGCACCGCCTTATGTTGGAAACAAAGAATGTAGTGCATACCAACATCAAAAGCCCATCTCGTCTGTGAAGCACGATTGAAGGACTTGAGGAGTCTGAAGCTGCTGTGCTGGGAGGTTTGCAATTACTGAGTGACCAATGAATTCCAAGTCATGTGTCTGTGAGCTTCAGTTCAAAAGAACTCCTTGTCGAATAGTCAGAAAACCAACAATAGAAGAGTTTCCGCTAATTAACACATAAAGGTTCACACAGCTCTGAGCTATGAGGACATGTACCCATCATTATTTATTTACCCTCATTCACTCACCCCATTCCAAACCCATAGGCTCTTATTTTCACAATACAAAAAAAAAATCGGAAAAATCTTCATCCCGTTCTTTACCATGCAGTTTTCATAGTGACCAGGTGCTGCTGACAAACAATTAGGACAAAAAAAAACACCATAAATAATTAGACTGACTTGTTGAAAATGTCTTTTTTTAATAATTGGAGAAATTTATTAGCGAATAAAATTTCATTTTCTTTCATATGTCTTCAGATGTAGCACACACATCATTTGAAATAACATAAGGTGTGGAAACTCTTGTATTGTCAAGGAACTTGTTTTAAACGGCTGATGCTTTGACATTCCACCTGGAATTAGATAGTGAGTAACTAAATAAAAGCCACATTGCTAGTAACATTTTTCATTAAGTGTGACAACTGTTCAATGGTAGCTCATTTGCTTTCAAAATATTAAAGTGTACAGTACATTAAGTTAATTTCGTTGAAATGGTTTAAAAATCTTTCAATATTTTTTACCAGAGCAACAATGAAATAATAGATCATTTTGACAGTCTTTTTTATTTTTTTGTTTGTATTTAATTAGTATTTATTAGCAGTAGTGCTGTTTAGTATCGTGTTTTCAGTTCGGTAAATTCAGTTATTTATTTTAATTTACTGCAAATTGACTTGTTGACATTCAATGCTGTCACCATAGTTGAGATTTTCATTGCTTTTTTGCCAGGTAAATATTTCTCTGATTTTGTGAAGAAATTATGTAATCAGATATTACCCCTTACCTAGCTGGGGGGAATTAAAAATGTTGCAAAATTTTTTACTTTTAAACAATTTTCACAGAGAAATTGCTAGTAAACTTTAGAAGTATTTACAAAGAAATGGCACAGAACACACTGAATTACATGTGAATGTGAAATATATGCATATATTATACCGTTCAGAAGTAGCCTGACCGAATTTGAACTGTAAATTATGAGTAGCTTGCAGCTGGAAGAGCTATAGCTTCTGCAACACTGGTTTGATATTCCAAAAGAGCAGCAGAATCAATGCAAATTTAGCGATGCTTAAAAGTAAAAAAATACAAGACATTTAGAAACCAAATTGACATATTCTTCTATTTCCTTTCCTTACATTTTCGTTAATTGGTCTTAGAGGAATGCTTTACCCAAAAATGAAAATGCTGTCATCATTTACACGCACTGCAAGTTTTTGTTCTAAACCTGCATTAATTTCTTTATTCTGCTCAACATAAAATAATATATTTTAAAGAGTGTCGGCAAACAATGAGTTGACATTAGCCACTGACTTTAATAGTATGGGGAAAAAATACAGTTGTGCTCATAAGTTTTGCAGAATATACAAATATGTTAATAATTTTAACAAAATAAGAGAGCTCATGATGATTGCATGTTATTCTTTATTTTGTACTGTCCTGAATAAGCTACTTCACATAGCAGATGTTTATATATACTCCACAAGAAAAAAAACAAAACTGAATTTATAAAAATGACCCCATTCAAAAGTTTACACACCCTTGAATCTTAATACTGTGTGTCGTTTCCTGGATGATCTACGACTGTTTTTCTGTTTTGTGATAGCTGTTCATGAGTCCCTCGTTGGTCCTGAGCAGTTCAACTGCCTGCTGTTCTTCAGAAAAATCCTCCAGCTCCTGCACATTCTTTTGTTGTCCAGCATCCTCTGCATGTTTGATCCCTTTCCAACAGTGACTGTAATATTTTGAGATCCATCTTTTCACACTGAGGACAATTGAGGGTCTCATACATAACAATTACAAAAGGTGAAAACATATACTGATGCTCAAGAAGGCAACACAATGCATTGAGAACGAGAGGGTGTAAACTTTTGAACAGGATGATGATGTGTATTATTTCTTATTCTGTTTAAATGTCATTTTATATATATATATATATATATATATATATATATATATATATATATATATATATATATATATATATATATATATACATTTTTTTTTTTTTTTTCATTTAATACTGTACTTCAGAAGCTACATAAATACTTACATGTTTCCCAGAAGACAAAATAAGTAGGCTACAATTTACTCTGATCATCCAGTTCAAAAAGTTTACACACCTAAGCTCTTAATTCTTTGTGTTGCTTTCTTGGTAGTCAACGCTTGACTTTGAGTATCTTTAAAATATATTTTTATGTGTTCAGCAGAAGAAAGGAACTCATGCAGGTTTGGAGCGACATGAGGATGAGTAGAAATTATGGCAGAATTTATATTTTTGGGTGAACCATCCCTTTTAAGCCTTAAGGTCTTAAATTGACCTTCATAAAATCTGACGAAACCATGCAGTGCTTTATGTGATTAACAAATAATTTTGAGTTTGTTTGTTTATTTATTGCATTATTGCCGTTTCAAGAACAGGGATGAATCTTTGCTCTGATGGTATATACTTTATCAATGCTACGTGCATTTTATATGTAAGCATGTGACATTCACCCTATAAAAGATTATATAACTTTGGGCAGTGGGGGTAACTTTGGGCAGTGCGGAATATCTGATGGTATCTGGGGGGGGGGTAACTTTGGGCAGTGTGGAATATCTGGTGGTATCATGACAGCTTAAGTCAAGTGGGCTGTGAAAGATTGCCATCTCTAAGAATCTTCTCCCACTGGTAATCTCCCCATCTCGTCAGACTGCTGCTGATGCCTCTTCATCTTTTTGTCATTCAGTATTACTTAAAACAGAATGAAATTTCCTTTATTTTTACCCAGACTGACACAAAAGCATGGTGCTTTTTTCTGTTCCCTTCTATCACATACATTTTGGAAATGGCTGCCTTGGGGAAGTGATACTGACATAGTCAAGTTGTGCTAAACTACAGCGTACAACCTCCTTAGGAACCTTCTTAACAAACACTATCACGACATACTCCCTAGATAGATCATCTCGTTTTGTCCCACTTATTTAGTCTGGCGTAACAAAATTGGTCAGTGGGGCAGGAAACAGAGATTGATGTGGTGCATGACAGAATTGTAAAGATTTATCGTAAAAATCCAGTTTATTTTACATTTTAGTATGTCAAAGGTTTGACTTGTTCACTAGCTCACATCAAATTTGTCAAGTACAGATGGTTTAGGACAACACTTGCCTCTCCAGGGCCCTTGAACATGAAGGTATGTTTATTATCCTACAATACGATTGATTCTTAAAAGTAAAGGTTAACATTTTTAACCAAAGAAAATTGCAAATTAATAACAGGCTTCCCTAACACGCCTCTGTCTACCATTGTTTGGCCAAACATATATAAAATAGTTTAAAAATGTAGCCTAAAATGTGTTTACAAACAACTGATGCATAAACAAGCCTTTAAGAGGTTTATAATGTGTTTTTCCCCATTCACATCACTGACAGTATTTATATTCATATGGAGATTGGTATTCAATATTCATGCAAAGCCCTTGGTGAATTTTTGAGGGGGCTTCATACATGTGACCCCTTTTTGCAGGTCTGAATTCTCACAGCATGCATCTAAATAATTGGAATTCTGTTTGTTCGTAAAAAAAAACACTTCAAATGAAAATGAGAAATGTTTCCTTGGAAACTAGCTGAAATTAAATGTTTAACATGATGTACTAAAATAACTGAAACTGACAATTATATAAATAGAGACATTTAAAAAGAACAAAAAATAATAAAAAATGACAAACAGAAAAAAAACTGTTTTTAACTAAAATTAACAAGAAGAGAAGCACAAAATATAAAAATAAAATCGAATTAAAAATATTAACAAAACTATAACAGTACCTCAGTGATACTAAACACACACACACACACACACACACACACACACATATTTTATATTATATCTTTTCATGGAAGACATTACTTGTTTAACACAAATATCTGCTAAAAGTGAAGTAAGTCAATAATTTGTGTCTGTACTTGTTTTTACTATAAGCGTCAAATATGTGTGTGTGTGTGTGTGTGTGGTTAAGGTGTACCCTACATTATGGAGACAGAATGTCCTTACAAAGCAGAAAGTTTTGTGTGAGGAGTAGGTTTAGGGGTATGGTTAGGGTAGGGAAATAAAAAAATACAGTCATTACATGTCCCCATAAAACATGAAAACCCAGTGTGTGTGTGTGTGTGTGTGTGTGTGTGCACATGTACATATGTGATGCAACTACAGCCCACTGGCTATTTAAAAGCCCTTTGATGTGTCCTCTTAAAGCAGTTTCATTAGGCTTTTAAGTATAATAGAATGATTCTCTATTAACTTAGCATAACTTGTCACTACCGTTTTTTATGCCAGATACTGGACGTTTACAAGGGCAATTTCCTTGAAGCAACCAATATAAGGTGCTTCGCTCAAGGGCACGATGGTGGCTCATGGCCATCCTTGTAGGTTTCGAGTCAAGACCTTTCCAGGTACCAACCCTGAGCCTAACCACAACACTAATTCATACTTGTGTAGAAATGTGATCTCATGATTTGGATGCAGTAGGTCACTGATTAAGCTGTGTTTGAGGTTTTACAGAAAACTAAAACACGGTCAACAAATAAAAACAAAAATAGCAATGTCTACTCTGAGTAAAGATAGCTGAACAATAAAGCATATTTGATGTGATTTCTAAACCTGAAAGAGAATGATAACCAGATCCTGGGCTGTTTTAATAATGCCTGGATAAAATGTCAATAGACATTAGGTAATTCCATCATGAATGCTTTTATTAAATTTGTGTAAAAGCCACTGTGGTTTCAATGCCAAGATTTTATATGAACAAAAGTCCTTGGGGAAAACAGGATAATCTAATTTCTATCTTCATGTGTTAAGCTCTTGCCTTTAGTGTTTCAAAGGCGTCATTGACGCTGGTGTTTGTTAACTTTGGCTTTTGAAAACTTCCATTACTTAATAGCAGTTGAATGCAGACTAATTTGTCTTGTAAAGCAAAAAAAAAAAAAAAAAACGGCATGTTTGTAAAAAAAATTAATTCATCATGTTGCTTCCAGCTAAAATAGTCCTTCATCCGTAATACTGCTTTCTTCAGTGAAAAAGTCATCTCATCTGAATCAGAGGAGACATACAGTATGCACAGATAAAGCACTGTGGAAAAGTGAAAACAGTCTAAAACAGTTGTAAAGATATGCTGGTGGATTTTGATGTGGGAGGATGAGAGGAGATGGTGTTTGCTTTTCAGTGGAGGAAGAGAAATTATGGATTATGTACTCGTATTTTGGCTGGAAGCGACGGTTTAGAGTTAAAATGCCTTAATGATAGATTTGTTCTATACAAACATGCAGCTTTTCACTTCACAAGATGTTAACTGATGGACTGGAGTCGTATAGATCACTTGTGGATTGTTGTGGTGTTTATATCAGCTGTTTGGACTCTCATTCTGACGGCACCCATTAACTGCAGATGCTGAATGCTTAATTTCTCAAAATCAGTTCCTGATGAAGAAACAAACTCATCAACATTTTGGATATTATATTATATATATACTGTATATATATATATATATCTCTTTTTTTTTTTTTTTTTTTTTTTTTCAGAGTTGTAAATAAAGTGTGCTTTTACAAGAAAACAATATTTCAGTCTTTCTACTTTCATGTTTCATGTTTAATTCAATGTGATACTTGCATTTCTAAAATGTACTAGAAAGGGAAAACTGTTTCAAAGCCGTTTCATTGTAGTTCTGTACTTAAATGCATATAGGAATGCATGTAATGTCATTAATTTACAGCGCTTAATTTTTTTTATGCTCGTAGAATATTAGTTCATAACAGTAACTCAAATATCTAAGCATTGGAGGATCTGTTATTGAGATGTTTATGACCATTCACAGTGTTATTTATTGATTCATATGACCATCTTTCATGTTCTATAAATACGAGCCATACCTGAACCTTGGGGACATCTGGTGCACGCCAGCTCAGTCTCAGTCAAGGAGAGATGTGATGCTGGATTTATGGCAGCAATGATAAGGCACAATAAGCATCAGTGCACCTCATCAAGCACTGGCAGTACGGCTCTGTGCTTGTGCCCGTCCTCTTGGCCACCCACTAGAAAGATGATGTTCTGGCAACGAGGAGACAGATCCTCCGTCTCGGCTACCAATAAAATGTAGCTTTTAAGCATCAGTTTGAATCCAGATCAAATTAAAGCAGTTCATTTATTTTCTCTACCATCGTTGACCCCTGATACATATTTAGGCTTCTAAAACCACAAAATAACCTACTTTAATAGTACTACCAAATATAACGACATAAGAGCGGCACACCCAAGGAAAAAGGCAACAGGAAGACATGTTCCTGAAAATGGCCCATAACTCTATTAGTATCTAACCGGAACAGGAAATTAAATACATGAGAAATCTGTACCATTCTGCTGTCCTCTTGAATACAACAGAGTGCTTTTCAATCCAAATATCCTGTCCTAATGCTGCACTACATGCTCTCCAAGATCAGTTTTCATCCTATTACAATAAACTTTAAATGAAACGGCTTTGTTTCATTTGTTTCATAAAACTATTTCTTCTTTTTTTTTTCTTTGGCAATAGGCCACATTAAGTTCATCAGTGCCT
Organism: Sinocyclocheilus grahami; assembly: GCF_001515645.1. Classification (NCBI taxonomy): domain Eukaryota; kingdom Metazoa; phylum Chordata; class Actinopteri; order Cypriniformes; family Cyprinidae; genus Sinocyclocheilus; species Sinocyclocheilus grahami. Next base: position 499,205 of record NW_015505985.1, on the reverse strand, counting down.
TCTTTTTTTTTGTAGTGCTAGCAGACTGGCAATGAAAGAAGTGAACAAAGATGAACAATGTGAAAAAAAAGAGTGCAACAATGACAACTAGTTCTCTAGGGCACCCACTCGTTTCTTTAGTGCTTTGTTTGCATTGCATGTTTCTATGGCAACACATTTTATGCTATGATGATCCTTGTCCAAGTGTCTTTAGCCTCAAGTTATGTGTGACTGAAAGACTTTCAAAAACAGTGTTGTTATATTTGTTTCTTTATTATTGTTTGTGCAATGTATTTAGTTAAACCTAATACATTATTATTACTATTATTATTATTATTATTGTTATTATTATTATTGTTATTATGAGCCATATCGAGTATCAATGACAGCAGTGGGCATTTACTAAAATTGAGGATGGAAAAGTATATATATATGTAAATACATTTACATTTAGCAGATGCTTTTATCCAAAGCGACTTACAAATGAGGACAATGGAAGCAATCAAAATCAACAAAAGAGCAATAATATACAAGTGCTATAACAAGTCTCAGTTAGCTTAACACAGTACACGTAGCAAGGGTTTTTTATATAATATAATAAATAAAAAGAAAACGGATAGAATAGAAAAAGAATAGAGCACGCTAGTGTTAGAGGTCTTTTTTGCTTTTGTTAATTGTATAATAAATGAAAAGAAAACCGATAGAATACAAAAAGATTAGAAAGCAAGTGTTTATTTTGTGTTTGTTTTTTAAAGAAAACAAGCAGCAAATGAATAGAGTGCAAGTCTAAAAGGGACAGGTGTTTTTTTTTTAGTTTTAGTTTTTACTAGTTTTACAAACTAAATAAAATAACTCATGCATGTTCATATTCTCTGCTGCTGTAACGTTAACAGTTTTATTAAAATGCTACGCATTTAGCCCTATGTATATTTTCCTTAAAATGTTCTTTCTAACTTCAGGCTTTATTCTCATGTCATATATAACTGTGATGTTCTGCAAAACAACAAGCTTTAAAACACTTTTTTTCTTACTGGTGAAAATCAGATGGTCAGATCCGTTTTCTCTCAGGTACTTCGCAGTGTAAGCTTCACAGTGAACATTACTACATCACTCTCGTCAACGTAGTCCATTTCAACAACAAAAATATATCTTGACTCCATATAGTGGTTATCCCAGGTATTTTGAGCAGTAGGATTATAAAAAAATATGTGCTAATATAAAATAAAATTAAGTAGCCCATATAAAATTGCAAAATAAATCTATCAGTACTTTTTTACGTAAATACATAAAAAAATCGAGTATAGTTTTAGCTTTTAGTTTTGGATCTGTTTTTAGTTGTTTTAATACTACAATTGATTGCTTCTGTTGTCCTCATTTGTAAGTCGCTTTGGATAAAAGCGTCTGCTAAATGACTAAATAAAAAAATACAAAATAAAAAAAAATATATATATACAGTATATATAAAATCGTGGGTATGTATGTATAATCGTACATTATGTATCATAATGTATCTATATTCCATTTTGATATTTATATTTGATATTTTCAACTTAATATTCAGTACACGTGTATAATTCTTTGAGCTGTATTTATCAGACATAAAGATATATCAGAGCACAGGTGCAGTCACAGCATAACACCTCTAGACCAGATGAGCATTAAGTGCTTTGCCGAAGGGCAAACCAGCAGCGGTCACAGGAAGGGCCTAAAGCGTAATTTAAACCTGAATCTTCCAGGGCACGGTATACAGTTGTTCCCACTGAGCCACCTGCCCCCATAGTACATGAGACCCGAAAACATATAAAAGTCGATTAACTGTAATGCCACTGACAGATGATTGACAAGGTGAGTTCAGTGTCCAGTGAGGAGGCTATCTTCCTAGATAAAGCTCGGTCCCATCTCTTGGACACTCCTGTGTGCCCAGTGTTCACCCCTAAGCTGTTGTGTTCAAGGAAAGGAAGTTGTGAATTTGTGATGCATAGCCTATAAAGCTCAGAAGGATTCACCTGTTCCCTCCAGTCATATTTGGCCCTGTCTATTGCCAAGCTAGAAGGAGAAGGAGAGGTACAAATATGTGTTTATTTTTGATGAAACATCTGATGCTTATTAGACCTAAATTGTGTTTGACCATGAATAAATCTAGCTTTTTCTCCTTCAGGTTTGGCTCTCCATGTAAGGACTGGTCACCTCGTGTCTCGCATCAACTCACTGCTCTTTCTGACTGACATATCTGTCGTTTCCAGCACAACATGGACCCCACGTCCCCTGGACATTCTCACAACCCAACCTGAACATTTCTTCTCCTTTTCACCTTTTATTCCTTTGAGAAGTGTCACACTAGTCCCATAGTGTCAGTCTTCATTCTGTGCCATATCTTCGGACGATATGTGGTCTAGGGAGACACATCACATGTGTTGTACAGACATTGGGCATTAAATTGCATCATAAGTTTAAATGGCAATAAACCAACTGATTTAATATTCTGGGATTAGTTTATTATCATTGAAATAGTTAATGTTATTGATGAATCTTGTTAGTTGTTGGATGCACTACCATCAAAGGTTTTTTAATGTTTTTGAAAGAAGTCTCTTATGCTCACTAACCCTGCATTTATTTGAACAAAAATAGTAATACTGTAAGATATTATTGCAATTTTAAACAGCCATTTTCTTTTTGAATATATTTAAAATGTTTTCAGTGTCACATGAGCCTTCAGAAATCATTCTAATATTCTTATTTGCTGTTAAGGAAACATTTCTTATTATTATCAATGTTGAAAACTGTTGTGCTGCTTAATATTTTTTTGTGGAAATATTGATTTCCACAATGTTAGTGCCCCCCAATTATTGCAACGTCCTTTCCCCAACAGCTCTGAGTTTTCTCCTTTAATGTTAAGGAAACATTTCTTATTATTATCAATGTTGAAAACTGTTGTGCTGCTTAATATTTTTTGTGGAAATATTGATTTCCACAATGTTAGTGCCCCCCAATTATTGCAACGTCCTTTCCCCAACTGATGAGTTTGGAGAACAATTGATAATATATCAGAGACCATTCCTTCATACAGAATCTCTCCAGATCCTCCCGACTCCCAGCTCCAAGTTGGTGCTTCTTCTCTTCAGTTCACCACACTCATTTTCTATAGGGTTCAGCTCAGGGAACTGGGATGGCCAGGGCAGATGCTTCCTGTTGTGTTCAATTACAATTGTAATAATTTTTTGGCTTGATTTTGATGTTTGTTTTGGATCATTGCCCTGATAGAAGATCCAACCACAGCCCATTATAAGATTTCTAACAGAGGCTGTCAGGTTTTGATTTTTTTATCTGTTGGCATTTGATAGAATCCATGATGCCATGCATCTGAACAATATATCCAGGACCTTCAGTAGAAAAATAGGCCCCCAACATTAAAGATCCAGCAGTATATTTAACCTTGGGCATGGGGTACTTTTTATCCCTGTTTGCTGCTGAAACAAATATTATTTTTTTCATCTGACCATAGATGCCAGTCCCCTTTGAAGTTCCCGTCGTGTCTGACAACTGAATATGCTGGAGTTTGTTTTTTGATGAGCGAGGATAATTTTCCTTGAAACCCTCCCAAACAACATGCAGTGATGTAGGATCTGTTTTTTAGGCTTTCTGACCCCAAGTTCTCATGCTGTGATCCTTGGAGAGTCTTTGGCCACTCAAACTCTCCTCTTCACCTTACATTAGGACAATACAGACACACGTCATCTTCAAGGCTGATTTGTAGCATCTTTAGTTGATTGGAACTTCTTAATTATTGCTCTGATGTTGGAAATGGGGATTTTCAATGCTTTAGCTCCTTTCTTACTGCTTATTACATTCTATTTAGTGAAGCTAAACGATCTTGTTCTGCAAATCAGATATTATTCTTTGGTTTTAGTCCTTGTGATGGATGGAATTTGGCCTGTGTTCCTCATATTTATAATCCTGTGGAACAGGAAGTCATGGCTGGACAATTTCATGCTCCTAGTCACCCTGGTGCACTAAAAAATGTAAATATGAATGGGAATATGCTTCAGAGATGATTTACTTTTAAGAATTTTAGGGGTGCCAATAATTGTGGCCAACATGCACTGGTAAAAAAAAAACCCAAAAACATTTATTTCATGATGTGAATTTTCCCCCACTTTCCATTCTTTTACTTCAATGAAAGGTTAGGATTTTGAGAACTTTTTGTAGAAAACTCCAAAAAGATAAACGATGCAGATTTATTTTCACAAACGCCTTTGCTAAAGGTGCCAATATTATTGCAGGGCACTGCATATATGTAATTTTAACATTATAAATGTCTTTAGTGTCAATATAACTAAGTATTAAGTATAATATATGTATTAAATTCTTAAAAAATAATAATAAAATCAATCAATCTTACTGCCACCAAACATTTGTATGTAGTCAGATTTTTGGATTGTCAAAAACTTACCTTTTTTTTCCCGCATGATTAAAATTTTAACTTTTCTATCATATAGTGCAAACAATATAGATAAAATGCATGCACACTACTATAGTTTGCAGGTAGAATGCTGTAGAAAGCAGTGGATGCATAACGTTTTTGCTTTTGCTCTGGCACTTTAGTCTCACATGATTTACAGTCTATCGTTCTTCATTACACACGTCTTTAACACGTCTTTATGCATCTTTACACGTCACATCAGAGGTGTGATAAATTCCTGTTATCACAATCAACACATGCTTGATTCCTGTCATCTCAATCTAGAACATAACAATTAACTTTTGAGTGTGTGATACACTATTACCCCCAAATGATTCTTGTGTGAATAGATTAATTCCTCAGGCATGCATTCAAAGGTATGTCACCGAATAGTGTAAACACTATACAGTATATATAGAATTGTGGGTGGCTTGAGGGTGAGTACATTTTCGGTAGATTTTCTTGGGTGAACTATTCATTTAAGACTATATTCGGTTACACTTTATTTGAAGGGGTGTGCATAAGACTGACATGACACCTTCATAATCATGACATGACACCTACATAATAATGACACGACACATGTCATGAATATGAAGGGTTTTTATGCATGTTTATGACAACTGTCATTAAGTGTCATTTGCTCAGTTATGTAATTTTTAATGCAAAGATGACATTGCTTGAGATGTCTTTGTTATGGGCTATGGTTAGGGGTAAGGGTAGGGGTAGGGTTAGGTTAGGGTTTGGTCAAAAAATGTCATATTCGCATTAAAAATGACATAACTGAGCGAATGACACATAATGACAGTTGTCATAAACATGCATAAAACCTCCTTCATATTCATGACATGTGTCATGTCATGATTATGAAGGTGTCATGTCAGCCTTATGCACACCCCTTCAAGTAAAGTGTTACCCTATATTCATTAAATTATATTTGTGTATAGATGATGCACTCATAAACAATCCTTAATAAATCTGAATTACTGATATTTTCTTTTTACTCTGCAATAGAGCCAACATGGTTGCACATCTCAGAACAAAACGACCCAGTGAATTAGCTTTTCTTTTTTTAATTTTCATATCTAGCATTGATTTTCGTATCTACATGTACCATATCACACAAAATGGCTTTTTTTCTTTTGATTTCATCAGTTGGAGTCAGTTTAAAAAAAGGGCCAATAGTGTCTAACGACAGCACTTTAGCTTAGCAGGGTTTTTAATGAGTCTTTTGCTTGCAGATATCTCTCGATTTGTCACGGCACTTTTAAGAATTTCAGACTGTGTTATAATCTTTCATATCAGAGCTTTAAAATCAATGATGCATATACTAGCCATTTACTACTGGTCCTCATTAAACCTTTTTATGGCCTGAACTACTGTTTCAGTGAAGCATGTTCACTAAAAATCAAGATCTAAAGACTTGACGTGTCTACTTGAGCCGTTTTTGCAGTACGCTCTCCAGTCTCGATCACCTTGGTTATGTCTGAATTATTGCGGCATGCTGATTTATTACCATCAGACGTGAGGTGACAAAGCCAAATCTTCATTAATTAAAAACCGAAAGGTGTCTGAGAGAGGTGTAACAGATGTGTTTTAACAGTGGCAATTACGGCAGCCCAGAACAGCCAAGTGACAAATAGCCACTCTGTTTGTTGAGTCTGTATCTATGTGTGTCCCCTAGGTGACAGCTTTATGTGTCTGGGTGATCTGCTTCGCTTTGGAGAATGTGAATCTGTTATTTTCATTCAAGACAAAACCAAGCCATGGTTACTATTTAAATGGAAAGCAGTAATGGTAATGCTAAAGACAAAGGGTTCTTTGTTTGAGCTCGTAAATTACTGTATTGCTTTAAATGTTATGAATATTTATGACAGATTCTTTTTTTTTAAACATTTTCACCAATTAATATGGCAGTGTTCTTTTTTGTGTAAATAGAATGTGCATTTTATTCTCTATTTCGCACTTCAGATGCAAGATAATTAAGGACAGTCTTTTGCGAGCTCAGTAACGTTACCTGTGGCACCCATTAACAGACACTGTCGATTTTCCTTGATGATCACCTTTACCTCAGAGCCCACAGAAAGCACAGGCACATCTCACACTGAATAATAGTTCTTTAATGACACTATGACTGTATGGACTGCTGTAATTAGAGACGGCACATTCTCTGAAAATGAAAAAAGACATTATCACATCATAGCTAAGAAACTATGCTCATCAATTACTCTTAGATAGTCTGCGACTTCACTAACGACCTACATGTATGCACTATAAGATGGAGTAAGATGCCCCCCTTAAGGACATCGTGCATTTACTTTATATTGTAATATATTTTGATGGAAGTTTAGCTTGTGCAGAATGATGATGCATCAGCCAGTGTGTTATTAATCCATCTTTGCATTTCAGAAGTGGCACACAAGCGCCATCTGAAGTGGCATTTTAGATGTATTTACACACTGTTTAATGCTGCACAGAGATGCCACAATTGCATTTACACGGCAAATACAATTGCATAAATAATGTTAGGAGATGAATGTGTTAAATATAAAATTTACTAAATATAGAACTATGAAATTAGATTTTTAATATGAAACTAAATCCACCAGTAGGTGCCAAGTCACTGTCTTAATGAGGAAGACATTGATTCACTCATTCAACCCGATTCATTCAAAACGGCTAATTTATTCAGGAATGAAGCAAGTGACCTGCTGATTTCAGAACTGCGTACTAGCATACTACTCTTACTATTTATGCCCTAGAAATACAAGCTAAAAATAGAATGAGTAATATACTAGTATGTAGTTTCAAATGTAACAACTGAATGTCTTACTGAATCATTGACTCACCCGATTCAGTTAAAAATTCATTCAGGAACAAAACACTACTGTGTTGATCAGAGTTGCAATAAATGGTAAAACAGTCTGTACTGGCAATGAAATACTGACTTCACTTAACATTAACTTGAACATAACATTATTAATTTATTTATTATACACCATTATATGAAGTATAAAATAGTGTTTTTAAAAGGAAGGCAAAAGAGTGTCCGAACCAAGCCTGTGTCAGTAGATTGACATTATATTTCAAAACCAGACTGTCTGACCTAAAACCTAAATATTGGCAGTTTTGTTAAATAATTGAATAACCAATGACAGACAAAGCAGAAGGGGATATGTTTTACTCCACAAATCTAAAAATATTAACATGTCCACAATAATAAATAGACACACATAACTTTCATATCCACCATAATACAATGTCATAGATCTTTCCAGAGACACCAAATTAGATCAGTTAACCTCTAAACTGTTTCGACTGACTGAATCACACAAATGTTGATATTTAGATGAAATGACAAAATTGAAAAATAGCGTTCTTGAAAATACATGTCTGACATGTTTAACATGTGTTGGTGTTGTATTGTTCATTTCAGCTTTCTGTGCAGTTAAATTATTACCAATGTGATTTAAAAAAAAAAAAAAAAACATGCATATGGGTATAGTGTATGTTGCAGGTAAGATCACTTATTGAAATGTTCGGTACGTGTCGTACTGCAGGCTGATCTTTGTTGTACCTGTTGTTCCATCATTAAATGGCAATATATCTCTGCTCAAGTGGAGCAGAAGTAGTCAATATCACCTTGTGCACCATGTAGAGTTTAAGCTCAGATTTGCTGGTAGCCATCAGCAGATGAACTGGCCCTCCAAGGACTAGCTCATCATCCATAGCTCAGGCACCGAGTCAGAGAGACAACGAGATTCCTGACTGCTCTCAAAAGTGCTTGTGTCATTATATGTTGCGAATCAGATTTCTGAAATGAGCGGACTAATTGTACACTGACCAAGTGTTAGGACTTGTTATTTTTTTTTATGTGTTCTTGTAATATTTAGTGTTGTTATTGCTGATTTTGAGTTCTGTTCTGTTCAAACACTTTTGTAAATGGTTTGTGCAATGTTAGTCATGATAAAGAAGTGCAAAACTCAAGTTCACTTGTTCTGATTAACATTCTTTTTAATATTGTTGTAACGAATCAGCTCATGAGGAAATATGAATAATTAACCATAACTAGTTATAATTAATTATTCATATTTTAGATCCGCTGTAGATATTTAGCTGACCTCTCAGGGTCAACTGTCTTGTCAATTCTAAGAACGTTAGTTTCCTGGTTAAGGGAAATAACTTTCTTACTGTACAATTCTACAAAAGCTTGTAGCATAAATCTGCATGATTAAGTGACTCCAGTTATGAGCAAACAATGAACAACGTCAAGTGTGATACAAGTAAGGTTTTATTAACTACATAAACACCAAGGGTTCACACAAAACAAGGGGAATGTGCTTTTAGTTATCATGCCACCCGCAGTTGGAATCAGCTTCCAGAAGAGATCAGATGTGCTAAAACATTAGTCACATTTAAATGCAGACTCAAAACTCATCTGTTTAGCTGTGCATTTATTGAATGAGCACTGTGCGATGTCCGAACAGATTGCACTATATTATATGTATAATAATTTTCTTAAATTCATTTTAAACCTCTTAAATCATTTTTTTTTTAATAATTTTCAAAGTTTTTTAATTTCCTTGTTTTATTGTTGTGATTATTGTTTTTATTTTATTTTATGTAAAGCACTTTGAATTACCATTGTGTAAGAAATGTGCTATACAAATAAACTTGCCTTGCCTTGCAAAATATATATTGTGTGTTTGATTGGTCCAGACGCTACATTGTTTTGATGTTACTGTGAAATACTTTATTGTCTTTTATTTTTCAGCATATATTTAGAATGTATTTTATTGTATAATGTATATTATAACATATTATTCAAAATTACAATTTAGTCAAACACATATATTTTCCAAATACTGCATGCGCTAACTAAAAGTTGTACAGGTAACTATAGCAACAGGACACTGCTTGGCAACTTTTAATTATAATCGGTATAATTAAAGGTGGCACATCGTTATTGCGTAAGTATGTATCACTTTATTATACATGTGTATATCAAAAATATGTTTAAAAGTTTAGAAAGTCTTTCAGGTGGTATTTTAGCCCAAAATGACCTTTTAATATTTACATTTAATCATTTAAAAGACATAAAATTCCTTTAAACTAGTCAATACCCCTGAAAAGTCATTACATAATTCATAAACCTTACAAAAACACACGCACTGTCTAAACTAGCCAACTCTAGTTGTCTGAACAAACAGTTTCATATTGGAAAATGTTGCTGGTTTGTTTATGAGCTTCCAGCATGCATTGCAGCATGAATAAATGATGTGGATGCTCTTATTTACTGTCAGTTACACATCCAGTAATTTGTTGTGTGATGATGTTAAGAGTTCGTCTTCAGTTAATGATGTTTGTCACAGAGTTTGAGGTTTATATTTTTAGAGTTGAGGTCCATGTGCATCTATAGAAAACTGATGCACAGAACATCTTTGCTTTGCAAGATGTTTTCTTCAGAGTTTAAAGACCTTCATAGCCGTCAGATTTACTAATATCTTGCACCACCGCAAATCCTCTTTTGGTGTTGAAAAGAAAAGGACTGTCAAGAGTCAGAATTCATAAAAAAAAAAAATATATGTTGCAGCTGATCTTAACACACTACGTTGCAATGAGTTGAAATCATGCAGTGCCCGCAAGGTCCCCCAGCTCAAGAAGGCACATGAACAGGCTCGTCTGAATATCTAAATGATTCAGAGAAGGCTTGGGAGAAAGTGCTGTTGTTCAACAAAATTGAACTCTTTGGCACCAACTCGACTTGCTGTGTTTGGAGGGAGAGAAATGCTGACTATGACCCCAAGAACACCATCCCTACAGTCAAGCATGGAGGTGGAAACATTATGCTTTGGGGCTGTTTCTCTGCTATGGGTACAGGATGACTTCACCGTGTTGAAGGACCGATGGACAGGGCCATGCACCGTAAAATTCTGGATGAGAACCTCCTTCTCTCAGCCAGAACACTGAAGATGGGTCATGGATGACGTGTCTTCCAGCATGACAATTACCAAAAATACCACCAAGGCAACAAAGGATTGGCTCAAAAAGAAGCACATTAAGGTCATGGAGTGGCCTAGCCATTCCCCAGACCTTAATTCTATAGAAAATCTGTGGAGTGAGCTGAAACTTTGAGTTGCCAAGAAACCTTAAGAATTTAGAGAGAATCTTTAAAGAGGAGTGGAACAAAATCCCTCCTGAGATGTGTGCAAATCTGGTGACCAACTACAAGACACGTCTTACCTCTGTGCTTGCCAACAAGAGTTTCTCCACCAAGTTTTGCTTGGGGATCAAATACTTATTTGACTCACTGAAGTGCAAATCAATTTATAACCTTTGAACAGTGTTTTTTTCCTGGATTTTTTGCATGATATTCTCTCTATCCGTTAAAATAAACCTACCATAAAAATGATAGATCCTTCATTTCTTTGAAAGTGGGCAAACTTACAAAATCAGTAGGGGATCAAATAATTATTTTCCCCACTGTACATTTGTATGGGTTTCCCCTTTCAGACGCAAAATTTATGGGAGGAGAGTATTTAAATAAATCATGCTACGTTTGCGGTAATCAATTTAATGCCACAAAAAAAACAACAACGATGTCTTATTTTGCGGTTGATATGATTGCAGTAGTTTCTAATGTGCGCTGCTCTTGGTAGATTGAATTATCATTATGGAAATGAGGACAGGTTCTATATTTTGCACTTTTAGCCAGTAGATCACCTGCAGAGTGCTTCATTCCTATGGGCATTTTTTTTTTTTGGTGATCTCGCACTAATTTTCCATTTAGTAAATCTGGCCCTAAGAGTCATATTGTTTATAAACACGAGTCATATTACCTACATCGGTAACGGTTTAGATTACAACCCGCAAAGAACTACGCAAGTATACTGAATTTATGGTGTACGTTTCTGTAATTACAGTGTACCTATATGTTTATGTTATGTTTGGGTAATAAGGGGGTAACAACCAGATATGCAACCTGTAAAGAACTGCGTAAGTAAACTGAAGTTACAGCTTAACTTTTTTGTAATTATAGTGTACCTATTCAGTACCTTCATGTAGCTATAGGGGAATAATATGTGACGTTTAGGGAATAAAGGGGTGACAACCTGTGAAATTACAAATCATTTATACTGTAAGTATTTTGAAACTAAGGGGTACCTATTCTAATATTACGTGGTATGTATGGCCTAAACAATAATATTATACTGATAGATATCTCTGACCCTCCCATAGACAGCAATGTAATTACCAAGATCAAGGTCCAGAAACGTAGCAAGGAGATCGGTAAAATAATCCATGTGACATCAGGGATTCAACTGTAATTTTACGAAGCTACGAGAATACTTTTTGTGCGCAAAGAAAACAAAAATAATGACTTTATTCAACAATTCATCTCCTCCGTGCCACCCTGGTGCCATTTTGGAGAGTATCCACTGAACGTAAACAGCGTATGCTATTCTGTGTCAGCTGCATCACGCGAATATGTTGTTTTCGTTCACTTCAAAGTGTAAACAACGTAGAAAATGTATCCGTGTGACGCAGCTGACGCAGAATAGCACCAGGGTGATGCGGAGGAGACAAATTGTTGAATAAAGTCGTTATTTTTGTTTTCTTTGCATACAAAAAGTATTCCCGTAGCTTCGTAAAATTACGGTTGAACCCCTGATGTCACATGGATTATTTTACCGATCTCCTTGCTTCGTTTCTGGACCTTAATCGTGGTAATTACATTGCTGTCTATGGGAGGATGGAGGTCTTACGGATTTAGAATGACATGAGAGTGAGTAATTAATGACAGAATTAAATTTTTGGGTTTAAGCTTATTTGTCAATCTTAGCAACTTCACACCGGCAACTTCCCAACACTACTATCATCAAATAACTTTGCATGATATACCATCAAGGTTAAATGTAGCTTAAAACAAGCTTGCCTCTTTCCAGCTGTTCGCAGAAAAAATACATGCTACGATATTTGTATTTCAGGGGATGTAGTATACTATGTTTTTATAGCAAAATAAAAGAGGGTTTAATTTGACCATCAACAATTAAATTAAAACTAGTGCAATATTTTTCTCTGTAATTACTGTGCAAATATACACTTGTTCTGTGTTTAAGCCCAAATTGTTCCTCCCTTAGTCCATGTAGTTACAGTGTAAATACAACAGTTGCGGGCTGTAAATGAAAGTGGCGCTTGTTACCTCCTTGTTCCATGTAGTTACAGGGTAAATACAACAGTTGCGGGCTGTAAATTAAAGTGGCGCTTGTTACCTCCTTGTTCCATGTAGTTACAGGGTAAATACAACAGTTGCGGGCTGTAAATTAAAGTGGCGCTTGTTACCTCCTTGTTCCATGTAGTTACAGGGTAAATACAACAGTTGCGGGCTGTAAATTAAAGTGGCGCTTGTTACCTCCTTGTTCCATGTAGTTACAGGGTAAATACAACAGTTGCGGGCTGTAAATTAAAGTGGCGCTTGTTACCTCCTTGTTCCATGTAGTTACAGGGTAAATACAACAGATGCTGGCTGTAAATTAAAGTGGTGCTTGTTCCCCCCTTGTTCCATGCAGTTACAGGGTAAATACAACATTTGCAGGCTGTAAATTAAAGTGGTGCTTGTTCCCCCCTTGTTCCATGCAGTTACAGGGTAAATACAACATTTGCAGGCTGTAAATTAAAGTGGTGCTTGTTCCCCCCTTGTTCCATGTAGTTACAGGGTAAGTAAAACAGTTGCAGGCTGTAAATTAAGGTGGTGCTTGTTACCTCCTTGTTCCATGTAGTTACAGGGTAAATACAACATCTGCAGTGTTTGCTTGTTCCCACCTTATTCCATGTAGTTACAGGGTAAGTGGCTACAACAAATTGCAATGAAACGATTGTTTATACAGTAGGTCATAGACATACATACATACATACATACATTACATATCAGGTAATATATCAATAAACATGGTGACTGTTTTATTTAATTCAAATATTGTTTGAAATTTGGGTTTTTAAATTAAAATCACACACAACATGACAGCAATAACAACACAGGCAACAGATAATAAAAGATACAAATGTATTACACCAGTTCAGAAAAAAGCAAAGCAACTCCATACTTACACAGCTTATACAGTTAAATACAATTCTTTTGAAAAGCTTGCTTAAGAACCAATTTAAGATTTTGTTCAATTTGTTCATGTTTTTCACCCACTGATGAAGTTAAACTGTTATGGCCAAACCATCACGCCAATAAACACACAGGGCCCTATCATACACCTGGTGCAATGCGGCGCCAGGCGCGATGTAAGTGTTTTTTGCTAGTTTCAGCCCAATGCAGTTGTCATTTTCACGTCCTGCGCCAAGTTGTTTAATTAGCAAATGCATTTTCACCCATTTGTGCACCCATGGGCTTGCTGGTCTGAAAACGAGGTGCATTCAGGCGTATTGCTGGCGCGTTGCTATTGTGAGGCAACTGAAATAGACTGCGTCATTGACTTTAGACCAGGTTTTTGTTGGTCAATGGCTCAGTCTATTTCAGTTGCCTCAAAATAACAAATTGCCAGCAATGCGCCTGAATGCTATACCCTTTTAGACCGCACGCCGACCGTTTTTCCCATCGTTAAACTAACAAAAGTGGATTTGGACATGCCCTAAGTGCACCTGCACCGTGCGCTTTAGACCATGCTCTTAGATCGTTAAAATAGGGCCCACAGTAATAAACACTGAAAGTCAAGATTAAACTGTGTATTATAGCGTACTGACAGGAGTTTACCGTCTTCGTTCCCGGTTTCAATCACCGCTCAATGTTGAGAAAACATACTTTTTTGAGAAGGGTATTGGTTAGATTGGTATTCAGGAAGCTCATGGTCACTCTAGCTGAGCTTCATGATCATATATGGAGATGGGGAAAACCTACAGAAGGACAAACATCACTGCCACACTCCACTGATCTGGGCTTCATGGGAGAGTGGCCAGACTCAAGCCTCTCCTCCATAAGGACTCTCAGACTGCAAGGAATAAGATTTTCTGGTCTGATGAACTTCAGGTCCAATCACCATGTATAATGGTAACCCGGCATTGAATGGTGCTATTCAACTAAGCCTTGCATTCAGCATGAAATGAATCAAGGATGATTTTTTTTTTATGCTCGCTCATGAGATGCACAGGTTCTTTTTTTCACTTTGATAAACTGCTGATAATGGCAGTTTTACGGTCAATTAAATTTTCAACAAACAGTTGCCTGAAGTAATGTTTAAGGTGGCTAAAATGCAGACACAGTACATACGTCTTTTTTTGCTTACTCAAATAAAAAAAATTAGTTTGGATGTTGTGCATTCATTTTTCATTACCGATGCAGATAATTCCACAAGATCATATTATGTTTCTGTAGAGTTTTCTTTGCTGGTATTGACAGAAAGTGAAAACAATCTCTGTATCGACATTCATCAAACCGTTAGGTCTGGAACCGCCTCTGGACCTTCTGTTCTCCTCCTTATTTTGTGGCGATGACATTAGCGTTGACATCCACCCTACATCATGCCAGTTTTTATGAGGTAGAACAGATTGATCCTTAAAGATGAAACCACACCAAATAAACTCTTTCTTGCAGTGTGTGATGGATTTATACTGTAGTATTTTGAAGTACTGGGTATTTTACTTAAGGGATGTTATTCACGTTTTACAGTCTGGCCCAGAATGAAATAAATAATGCTTTTGTGAGACCAGGGCATCAGATATTATGAGATTTTCCACTTCATTTTGAGGTTGTCTGGATGGGGACCTAAAACACTTCTATCTTTTCTTACAAAGTGTTACCACACATAATTTCACAACAATGCCAAGACAAACATAGAGTTTGACAAGCAAGAAAGACTGGCTCTACTTGCTTTGTGAGATATATTTCACACGAAGAGCGTAACAGGAAGAGAAAGGTGAGATACACAGCTTCAATGAGAAGGCTGCAGTGTCATGAGCAGCATGGGTTATGTTTTCTGAGTAAACATCCAATGAGATCACATCGGTTACTCTATAAAGTGTTGTTCATTATGTTTGTTGTGTACATCTCACCCACCAAGAGTGTCTTTGGACATAATATTATGTGTACATGGTGATACTTTACAGTGTCCATGTTACACATCCAATGCAAAAAAAAAGGTAATTTACTTTAATAATAACAGTAGTAGAAAAATGTATGTATGATGTTCCATTTAACATGTAGTGTTATTGTTAACTAAAACTATTAAAAAAAGTAAAAAAAAAAAAGATCTGAAAAAAATTTATATTAAATGTTAAAAAAAAAACTGAAAATATATAAAATATTATAAATATTAATAAATGCTTTAGCAGTATATATACACCTATAAATAATACTAAAATCGAGAAAAAAAAGCAATTTGCTTGAATGCCACTAGTAGAATTTATTGTACGTAATATATAAAAGACTGCATGGATGCATATAATTTACTTTTACTAGTCTCAATGGTGTAAAGCAATAAACATATTTAATTAATCGCATATGTCAATGTGCTAATTTGTTCTAAAAATAAGTATTAGAAAATAGTAACTGGAAAATGATTTTAGGTACACGAAAAAAAAAAGGATTTACATTGTAACTAAATTTTTCTAAAATTGCTAGCACATTTCACTAATAATGACAAATGGAAAGCAAATTTTCAAGTTGACCTACTGAAATCATCAATCATCTGAAAATCATATTTTAAAGTGTATAGACAGAAGAGTTTACACCTGACTACTAGTTGAAATTTAAACAAAATTCACATGTTTCAGATGCAAATACAGATACTTCATACTTAGTATATGTGTCAAGAAAGCAATTATTTAAAGGAGCATTTCACCCTAAAATAAAAGTTTGCTGAAATCAGTACATTCATTATAGTCATATGAAATGTAAAGCTGCTTGTCTGTAAGAAACAAATCCATCATTAAGGTGTTTTAACTTTCATCACTTCTGGCCATAATCCATAATGCTTTCTCCAGTGGTGGATTTTGATGTGAGAGGGCAGCAAGGGATGGACTTTTTCTCTCTCACATCAAAATAAACCAACATATTTGCTTAGTTTTAACTAAACCGTTTCTCTAAGCAAATTTCTCTCCTGAATCAGAAGAGACAACTTTTTCACTGGAGAAATCAATATTATGGATAGAGGGCTCTAATGATGAATTTATTTCGTACAAACACACAGCTTTTCGACTCACAAGAAGTTCATTGATGGACTGGAGTGGGGTGGATTATTGTGATGTTTTTATCAGCTGTTTGGACTGACGGCACCCATTCACTGCAGAGGATCCATTGGTGAGCAAGTGATATAATGCTAACTTTCTCCAAATCTGTTTTGATGAGGAAACAAACTCATCTACATCCTGGATGGTCAAATTTTCATTTTTTAGTGAACTATTCCTTTAATGCTCTGATGTGAAACATAAACTAGTGTATATCCATTATGATAACCGCAGTGCACCGGTTTGAGAAAATACATGGCAATATGACAACGAGCATCAGCAAAAGCACTCAAAACTCGAGTTAAGTGTGCTGTTGGCCAGTGGCATGTCAAAACGGTATGTTCAATTTGCTTAAAAACTGCAATAATTAGGCCGACAATGTGAGGGTCATGTGTCAAATGGTTTAAATGAATACGCTTGGCATGACAGAGTCAGGTGCAGAATATAAATGCTGTTACGGTTTACATAGGCCTCAGCAGGTGAACGAACAGGCGAAACCTCAACTTGACCTGAAACAACAAAATAAAGTATCACATTGCCTTCAGGCTAGTCTATACTTGGATAATTATAATTCAATAAATACAGAAGTTTGTCTTAAAGTCTCAACAAGATTGTCACCCTCTAGATCATCAGTTTAGCATTTAACGTGACATTTCCTACAGCGATACGGCATCAAGAAAGAGTTTAAACAAAGCACGGAAAGACTGCGTGACCTAATGCTGAGGTTTCCTCGCAGTGATTTAATGCTTTGAACCCACTGCAAGAGTGCACTGAATAATTACACTGTCAAGTACCATTTTCACTTTTTTGCAATCTCGCCGTCTGTGACATTTCTGTGAGAGACTCATGTGATAATTACCATTAAGGCTATCAGGAAATGTGTTGCATGTTATTAATTAGTATCATTGTTAGAAGGTTAACGTTATTGTTGAATACTAAATGTCTCGTTCATTGCATCAAACCGAGCGGATAATGCATTTGTGTGGCTGTCTGCTTGTGTTGGCTAACAGCATTTCATTGCTTTCCTATTAAGGAATTGCGTCGTTTTGTTCTTCCAGAAAGCCAGGTAACAATGGAAGCGAACATGAGTGAAGGAAAGTTGAATGAATCTCTGAGAACAAGAAGAGACATATCAGTGCGAGGTTGGGTTTGAGTACAGTCACAGGGCTGACTTGTTTTGTTTGACAGTCTAATTTCTCCTTAGTCTACAGAAGTATACGCATCTTGTCAGGAAGCAGCGCGAATAAAAGGTAGAGTGAATTCTGGTGTTAAACTGCACCTCTTGAACAGAAACAAACAACAGAAAGATCTCTTTTTTCATTTATACCCTCCGTCGGTAAGCGATCGCTGTCTAACAATCACCTGTTGTCTGTAGGCTTTACCTCTGCAGAGTCTTTCAAAGTCGCCGTAATCTGTTTTTAATTGCAGGGGTGGGTGCCGTTATCCTCTTTGTAGTTCTTCTTAGCTTAATACAGCTTTATGTGAATCAAATGATGTTAAAGGCATCAGAGTCTTTCGGTAAGAGGATATTACTGCGCACATGATAACAAGATTGAGTCATGTTAACACTGTTTACTATAATCTACTTGCAAGTACAGTTATCTGGAGTGTCATCAACAAATATGATCTGAGCTGCAGCTGCTGATTCCCACAAATGACTCAAAAATAAGAATCAATTATAGTTACCCATATGGCTCCACTGCTTTTGCACGCACAAAGAGCTTAATTGCATGTGGATTTGTTAATAAACAAATAGACAAGGCCCCTCTGGGTGACGACCACTGCTTTATCAGCATACTGCAGCACATCCTTGACTAAACACTGGAGGAGCTAAAAGCAAATATGCCGTAAATTGTCAATATTTCACAAAAGAGAATGTACCTCTTTGTCACCTGAACACATTACGGACTGTTTTGACTCACGTAAAGTTACATATTACAATCACTATGCACGTTTCCTGGGAATGCACCCATGCTCTTGAACTACAATTAAACAAAACAGTCTAATGTGATAAATATGTATATGAATCAGGAAGTAGTTGCAATAACAGGCCTGAGATCACTATATGACATTGTTAGTATATTAAAAATATTAAAGCTAGGAAATACATTTGCTCCAACAGGCAGTTTACAATGTTTACTGCTACTGTTACATAACCTAATATGATGTTATGTTCTTAACTTTTTTTTTTTTTTTTTGGTTTCATATAATGTACCAGGAACCTCTTTTAGATATAAAGCCTTTTTGGTTTGAAAAAATAAATAATAATAATTTATCAACATTAGTTAACTACTTTAGTTAAAGGATCCTCATCCTCAGTTGATCAAAGATGTAGATAAGTTTGTTTCTTCAAACAACAGTGCTTGATCTGTGCATATGTCTCTCCTGATTCAGTCAAGACGACTTTTTCACTGGTGAAAGCAATATTATAGATAGAGGATTCATATTTTGATGGCAAACAATGGTTTGAAGTTAAAACATCTTAATGATGGATTTGTTTCTTACAAACACACAGGTTTTTACTTCAAAAGACATTACCTGATGGACTGGAGTGGTGTGGATTACTGTGATGTTTTTATCAGCTGTTTGGACTCTCATTCTGACGGCACCCATTCACTGCAGAGGATCCATTAGTGAGCAAGTGATGTAATACTAAAAAATATCAAAATCTGCTCTGATGAAGAAACAAACTCATCTACAGCTTGGATGGCCTGAGGGTGAAAACATTTTTATTACATTTTTATTTTTGGGTGAGCTATTACTTTAACATCAATTTTTGAAATGAACACTACTTATAAAGCATATACAAATTTTAGTTAGTTAATTTCAACATTTACTAATACATTTTTTTTTAATTAAAAGTTTTGTTTTATTATTATTATTATTTTACATTGATGTTTGCTTGTGTAGAGTTATAACGTTCTGTCATACTTCTCTCTCTCTCTCTCTCTCTCTCTCTCTCTCTCTCTCTCTCTCTCTCTCTCTCTCTATCTCTCTCTCTCTCTCTATCATGTTGAAACTGCATCACTCTCATTTTAATAAATTTAGCTGTCTTGTGTCCACTACAGCATGTAATCTCACAATGCTGTCAATTGAAAGACATCTCTTTTTCTATTCCTAATGTGATGCAGAGCAATTATGAATTATTTTATTAATAAATATGTACAGACGCCAAACACAAATCCAAGTGGATTTTCATCAAATGACATCATAGTTTTAACGCATACTGGTTACGATGTGTTAGTGATATGGATAAAAGACTGAAAGCTGTTGTGTGCGTGAATAGCAGATTTGGTCAATTTAGCAGCAAAGGTAATTTGACTTCGCTTTACGGGTTTCATATGTGAACGTGGCTAGCATCTATACACACTGCACCAATCAGAGTGAACTTTAAGCCAGGTAGCACTTTTTTCAATACATGTTCACACCGAAGGAAATCTGATTTAGTCTGCGAGCGAGATTGATCCTTTATTTGAGCTCGCCCTCCAACACTCGGAGAAGAGATGTCTGATAGGTTTTCACTTCAAGGATACTTCCACTTCTTCAGGCGCAGGAATCTTGTTATTTCCAAAGCCCTCATGCTGCCCTAATTGGCCCCAGTCATTGTCTTGTTAGATAGACATGGTCCAGCCTGATATTTTGGCGCTTCTGAGGGCCACTCATTTTTGCAATACCTCCTTGTTCTTCACAAGATGTCCACTTTGCAGGGAAAGGTTCAGGATACTCTTGAGTATCATTGACAGAAACCCTTGTTTGTGGTATCAAGGAATCCTTTGAGTGTATCCAGGGATCAAAGAACAAGGCATTTCAGACAATTTTTGGAATCAGATCTTATTCGACAATATTTTAAAAACTATTCTTGGTTTAAAAAGTCCTGTAATTTAAATTTAAATGCCACACTTTTGCCCATAAAAAAATCATAAGCCAGAGTCTGGCAGCAATGTTCTCAAATAACGTCTCTTTCTACAGTAGAGACATTGTGAAGCGAGTCAGTAATAATAGCAACCACACCTTCGTCTTATCTCTTGCAATATCCTGTTGAGCAAATATGATTGCATAATTGCCATTCTAAAATGCAATATTAGGAGGTTATTGAAATGAGCAACTCGGCTAACGTTTAATTGGTTTCACTTAGTTATCCAAATCTGATACTTAGCATGTCTTTATAGACAGTTCTGTGTGTGTTTGTGAGTAAGCAAAGACACAACAGTCTAAAATCAAGGATCTTAGAGCAGTCAAAAGGCCACAGGGTTGAAAAGGAAGCTGTCACTGTGGGGAAAGGGAAACATTAACAGCTTTCTCTGCATGTTACCGAACTATGGCGTAGTTTCTTTTGTATTCTGTGCTTAAGGGTCGATATCACTTTCAGCTGTGCCTTGTTCTCCTACCTGTCACCCATGTGGTTTTTGTTTTGTTGTGTGTTGCCATGGTGTTGCAGCATATAAACTCTACGCCTTTTTTTATGGTGTTGGCACTGACGCTAGTGGCCCAAAAAATGAAAAAGCACAAATCTAAAATTCCAAATTTTAATTAATTTTTCTTGTTAAACATTTTTAAAATAAGGCTCTATGTTTGCAATGCAGTAGCAGCATTTTATTAATTCCTTAATATTAATTTCTACATATATATTTTAAACTTTTTTTATTTGTACAAGTTAACGGCAACACTTTATACTTAATGTATAATGCATTATAAAGGGTTATTAAAGGGTGTAATGCATTATAATTATTCACAATGTGCATTGTAATGTGCTGTAATACATTATATTTTGTTGTGAATAATTATAACAGAATTTAAAATGCACAGTGTAACAATGAATTGATAAGTGTTATTATGTAGTAACTGTGGTTGCAATTATTCATGAGATTGTACAATGCATTATAAGGTGCACAAGGCATAATTAATGCATTAAAACTACTTTTATAATGCATTATACATAAAGGCTTTAAGTAATGTTTTTCTAGATTAACATTAGTTAATGTAATGAACAAACTAAAGTTTACAAATCAAGCAATAGTACAGTCATATATTATACATTTTATATATAGTATTTATTTCAACTATTTTTTTGTACATTTCTCATTTAAGTCAAGTCACCTTTATTTATATAGCGCTTTTAACAATACAGATTGTGTCAAAGCAACTGAACAGCATTAATTAGGAAAATAGTGTCAATAATGCAAAATGACAATAGAAAACACTCATTTTTCAGTTAAAGACAGTTCATCATTCAATTCAGTGATGTCATCATCCAGCTCAGTTCAGTTTAAATAGTATCTTTGCAGTCATTTGCAATCAAGTCAACGATATAGCTGGAAATGAAGTGTCCCCATCTAAGCAAGCCAGAGGTGACAGCGGCAAGGAACCAAAACTCCATCGGTGACAGAATGGAGAAAAAACCTTGGGAGAAACCAGGCTCAATCGGGGGGCCAGTTCTCCTCTGACCAGACGAACCAGCAG